>NC_085859.1:48221457-48243957 GCF_034702125.1 Engraulis encrasicolus | reverse complement strand
AAGAGCAACGGGAGCTTGGTGTCGCAGACTTTTCTTTCAGTTTTTCATGGTATTTTTGCTGGTCCTGCACCCAATCTTTTTGAGACGAATGTGCATGTTTTTCTCTTTTTGACCCCATTTTGACATCCCAAATTTCTGGGGACTCCATACACATTTTTTTCAAGGCAAACATTAAAATGTGACTGAGCTACATAAATTGTAGGGTAATAAACCCATAGACCTGGGGTCGCCTGAAATGCATGAAAAGTGTGAATAAAGAAAAACAATGAGCTACACAATCAAGAATAGATTGTTATCTAACCAACACAAGAAATAGGTGCAATACACCTTGCTATTTTATCTCACAATTACCGACACAATAATAGCCTAATTGTTATAGAGTTCAAACTGAAACTCAGGAGGAGTTTCTGACATTTTCTGACATTGTAAAAATACACAAGAGACAGTTTTTGATTCTCCAGTCTAAAGTTTAGGTCCATGCCCCTTGGCATTGGTTATGTTGCCTGGTGTGCAACACTCCTGATAAATGAGCATCACTGTCATAAAAGGAGGATGAAAAGCCTTGCAACTTCTAATTATGCTGCTCGTTCTGTTAATTAAAATTGAATAATTGTTGTTTTCATATTCAAATGGTATGAGATGTTCTAAGTGAGATTTGGCAAAAAAAAGCTGCTTCTGAATAACCTGAAATGTAGCTACATATCTGTAGAGTGCATTGTGACAGTGTTGCAGCAGATTCCAACAGGAAACATTTTTTTTTCTGAGTGATCTCCGGTCAGTGTGCATTCTTACACCAAAGCTGGATCTGTTTGCACCCTTATGTTTAACTTTTGTTGTGACTTTTTACCTGTTTTAATTTAAGGTATTTGGGCTTTACCGAAGTAAGACATCATCATCCCATTTAAATAGAAAATATACTGCCTATACAAATAGTGCAACATACCAAATACATAGTCAGACGCTTGAGGATTAACCTTGTGAAATATTTGATTAACAATATATATATATATGTTTTTAACTGTGTCAAGAGGGCGAAGTGAGGTCAGGCAACTTATTTGAAAATGTACCTCAGCATTGCATTGATATTTGTGTTGTGGCTTGCTCATACATACACTATACTAGGTGTCTGGCATTGTCACTGAGAGGAGTATATAGTGGGCAAGAGTGAGAGTGGTGTTTGTTTCTCACATGCAGAGCCGCCTGTGGGTGTGTCTGAGGCCACAGAGGCGTCTCGGCCCAGGCCGGCCCATCCCAATGCCCTGGCTGCCGTGCCGCCGCCACCCAGGCCCGTTGCGTTAAGGTACGCAATGTAGGCAGTTGCCTAGGGCCCCCGAGTAGGTGGGGCCCCCAAGGACGACAGGTTATGTACCCAACAGCAATGACGATTTTAAATAGCTTCATAATATGGCACCGTCGCCTGTATGAAGGGCTCTGCTGCGAGGGAAGCGACAGCGCCTCCCTGCTCGAGGGGGCCCCCTTCCAATAGGTTTGCATCAGCGACAACGTGAAAATGTCAATTGCCGAACAGCGAGCGCATCGACAATATAGTCAAAGTACCCCCATCTGGAGGGCCCCCCCCCTTCCAATTGGTTCAAGCATCATATTCCACGCAAATACAAACTGAAAATGGAGCGACACAATCTCTCTCACTGGATGGTACGCAGACGCCAGTTTACATTACATTTTTGGAGACAGATGCTTTTATAATAAAAGGTAATCTTGAAGACGACACATTAGGCTACTCTCTGTACTGCTGCCAAACCACCAGACTGTCCCAGGCCAGTTGACATCGCACCTACCGCACAGACAGCGAGATGCTTCATTTACAGTTTACATATGTTTTCAAAAACATCCACGTGCTGTAAGCACTGCAAACGTCGATTGTTCAATAACGCACATTTTTTCGACACGGAACTGTTTTGGATGTGGACAAACGCAAGAAGAAACGAATGAACAATGTAATGCCTATCGGATAACAGGAGTCACAAGTGCGATGAGTGGGATAGCTAAATTGTAGCACAATAGTCCCTTTCTTGCTATTACTATATGTTGGGTTACACTTTGGAATTTGGGACCATGATTGTGGAAACGTGTGGATTACAGTTAGAGGTTGGGATACATTCTGCGGTCAAGACAACGCAAGGTAAGGACACCGGGATATTGGTCCCTATAACACAGTTGTCAACCGCGGAGGTTGTTCAGTGATCCTTGGTCGCTGCCTATTCGTGTTTGCTGCGGTACTACTAATAACACAAACATTTGGATTGTATTTTCAAGTGCGTGATGGATGCAATACGAAAAAAATAGGCTATATAGTCGGGGAGACCCCCCTTGGCTTGGTTACAGAATTCTGGCTTACCAATATAACATCCCCCCAACCCCACTGTGCCTGCTCATTCGTTTCTCAGCCTTGAGTTTCTGAACTGTAGGCTACGCCTATTGTTTTACGAGTCAATATTTCGTTTTGCACAAATGGAGCACCCTCGGTTAGATTCTCAAAGTGGTTGGAAAGATTAGACCATTCTTTATTTGTGATTGGCAATGCAGATCATGATTTTCGTGGTAGGGTAAAAAAAAAACCTGATTGGGCCATATAGGCCTACTGTCATTTGAGATGAGCCTACTGAATGGAATGGACTATATTTTCCCAGGTCTTTCTTCATAAAGTTTCATAAAATGAACTGGAGGGACTAGTTATCATAATACCTAGATTGCATTTCCTCACCGAAAAAATGCTGGTGTATGCGTGCTCTTAATGCATTCATTGCCCTTCATGCATGTGTTGCCTTGCATAGCCACAACACTGTCTAAGGTGACTTTTTTGTTTCATTATGTTTCCATGTGACATGATGATGTATTGGTAGGCTACAGTATGTGACAATGACCAAAAATCCAAAAATGGTCTGGCCCATCCGAAACAGAAATTCTGGCGCCGTGGCTGCCCCGTCAGGAGCCCAACCCCCCCCCCCCCAGGGCCCCGACAACCCCTTTGCCTAGGGCCCCCAAAATCCTAGAAACGGGCCTGCCGCCACCACCACAGAGAAATTAGCTGGACATTTCACAGGACAGATGTCCTGCAATTACTCACTCCTGGCAAGCCCATTGGCTGCCTGTCAGAGCAGTCAATGGCGGGAACGCCCACCCACATCTGAATGGGAGAATTATTCACTGGACACATTCGATATTTATTTACACTTGATTGTGCGGGAGAGGAGTGTCGCTCCCTGGGGAACCTGTAAATCTTCTCAGGCCTCAAACTTCAGTCTCTCAGTGGCTGACAGGCAGCTCATGAGTGACATCATTAACTTCAAATATGTCTTTAAGTTGCCTTTAAATGTGGTAGCAGAATTATACTTCCACCATGAGGTGCTCGGAGGTCTATTTTTATTTGAGGAAATGTCTCTGTTAGAATCATTTAGGGGTCCATGCAGCTGCTAGAACCTTCTTGAAATGTGTATGCCCTCTTGTGCACATTTTGGCCTAACATTTAATAGAAGCAGGGCTCTAAATTAACGCACGCCAACACGCCAAATGCGGGTGAAAAATCATTTTGGCTGGTAGAAAAAATCATCCACTAGCCAAATTGGCCGGTAGCGCGCGCCCGACTGAACGCTTAACAGCTGCCCGCACAGATCTGTAGCTGCCGTCTGATGAACGTTAAAACGTCGCCTACATTACCCATGAACATTAGTCCTACCCAGAGCCATCTAATAACAGAGTTGCGCAAACCGGGGACCAGGAAGTCGGTTGGTGATGTGATTCGCGTAGATTAAAATGTTTCTTAACAGTAAACTTCTGTTCGTTGGAAACTAACACAGAACCATCACATACCAAACAAAGATTAAGTACAAACAAATTACATTACCTTTACCACATTTTCTGTGTTCTACCGCCACCTCCTGGAACTAAGTAACTTCTAATAGAACTAAAGTCAATGGGGATTTCCATGTTAACGCTCCTTGAGGCTCCATGAGAGCCGCCATTGCTGTGGAAAGATTGGTCCATAGAGGTCTATGGGAGTGGCGTAACTCTGATATTAGATGGCTCTGGTCCTACCGTCATGATGTAGCCCACACCCATTGGCTGACTGTTAATCGCAATAAGGCAGCCTCACATCCATTGGCTGCGTGTTTGATACCCGCGCGCTGTTACTACCCAGGTAGCAAAGTTTATCTGGCCCATTGTTGGCCCGATCCTTTTTTCGCGAGTGATAACAGTTGGCCCGATTTTGGCTTTGTCCGCGGCCCAATAATGGTCCTACTACCGTATGCCGACAGTGTCGGCTCAGTGTTGGCTCAGTTACTGCATGAGACTGACAGTTATTTTCAGTGTTGGCAGAGTGTTGGCTCAGTTACTGCATGAAGTGACAGTTATTTTCAGTGTTCTATGAAGTGTTGGCGGAGTCAGGCGCGGTTCTTGCATAGAGGCGTTGCTAGGCAACCGCCTTAGGCCCCGCCTTAGCCCCCCAAATTTAGGGGCCCCATCTGACTGGGAGCGGAACATTTCACATAGTAATTGGGGCCCCTTTGGACAGTAATTCACAAATAAATGGTAATTTTCATAAATAATGAATTTTGTATGTTTAAATTGGAAATAAGAGCAACACAATACATTACAAACAAATACAGATCCCGTGCACACCCCTCTCTTTCGTGTTAAAATGGAATATTCCATCCATGCATGCCATGTGCGCGAGACGAGTTCCAAAACATTCGCTACGTTCCCACACAACATGCCTGCGCATATCTGCACAGCTCAAATGCGCACAATGCGTAATTACGGCGCATTCGGAAGGCACTGTGAGTGCGCATTGCTGCCCATATATGCGCAGTGGGTCCCTCCGCGAACGCGCTGAAGACGGAAGCGACTCAAGCGAGGTGACTGACATTTCTAGGTGGTGAGCAGACATGCGAGTTTTGTGCTTTCCTGAATATGGATAACACTGTGCGTAAATGTTTTAAAACTCCAACATCGGTAACTTTGGATAACCCACGACATGACATGTTAGAAGCCTGGACTATCTCCGTGGATCGGACAGCGACAAGGAAACGGTGCCCTACACTGTAGCACTAGCAGGTCAACTACTGTGGCTATCCCCACTGATGGATCTGTGAATGGCCGCGGCACTGATAACCCCAAGTTTTGTTGAATGAATACCTCGTGAGATATTTTGTTTCAAAAAGGCGTTACTTTTCCTCTAGATGTGAACTGGAATTGGCTTGAGTAAGTTATTCCATTGAAAAGGACGCAGCCTTTAAGCGCTTGCAGACGGTGCATCGGTTACTGTATCATCAGACAACCTTCTCAATCTCTCTGAAATGATTTCAGAAACATGCTGTCGAAATTTGGAAAGGCTTAAACAAGCATGCAGCTTTCAAGGAACATTCTGTAACTTGATGCGATGTGGCGAGATTTAGAACATCGCAGAATTAGCTGACATGTCAGCCATAGCTCCAGTAGATATGCTGGAGTTTTTAATAATGAACTGCGTTACGTGGCGATATTGCTGGCTAGTTCTGGATGCTAACAGGAGGTGATGTGGAAGTTCAGCCTGGAGAAACGCCGACGTGATTGACAAAAGACAGCGCACTCTACTCATAGTAAGTCACATTGATTGTGTGTGTGTGTGTGTGCGCACGCTTGTGTGTGTGATGGCAATTGGAACTATTGCTACTACTATGCCTCAGTTGGTTGGTTTGGAATTCACCCGCCGTGGTGTTTTGTTTTGTAGCCAATTCAGTTTGAGATGCTTGCTGCTCGCCGTCCAATACGTCATGTGCACACGCAGTTGGTGGTGTGGCGGTGGTGGCATTTGGGCAAAATGATACACTGCAATCTTACTGTCTATTTTTATGTGTGTCTGTGAGGGAGCGACTGCTACCTCTCTGTCAAGGATGTGTGCATAACGAGCGGCGTGGAGATGATGAGGCACGAAGTCGGAAGTATCAAAAATAATTAGGCCTTTTTATTTACCTTTTCACCAGACATTAGAAAATAAATGTGCACGTGGGCATCAAAACACATGGACAGGACACTTCTGGCAAACAAAATACGACAGTCTTCAAAATTACTTCTGCAGCATCAAAGTCTAACAGCACAACGCTCTGCTTACACCGATATGCAGCAGTTTTACGCGAAGCCACCTCCTACTGGTTACCAGGTGCTTCTCAATCAAAATCGCTCACATGAAGGATTTGACTACGGCTTAAATACACCCATTTCCTAGGGCCAGCCAATTATTCACTAATTCAATTACTCACTCAACGCTGCATGACTAGACTAGCCTACGCGATTGGTCTCACAATTCCTTCCGACCATCGCCAAAAAAACAGCCAGTTTAAACACAATACTCAAAACATAACCACATAGAACGCAGATTGCCCAAGTACACATTCATAATCGTCACAAATAATAAACATGACAAAATCCCCACACATTTCCCCTCCCAAAAGTCACTGATGGAATCCTGCCATTGACGGTGCGCGCCTCCGCCCATGGCCATGACAATGTTCGGAGAAAGTGTTTCATTGCGAGCGCAGGTGTGCGAGTGTGCGCGTGTACGAGTGTGTGCGCGTGTATTTTCGCTCGCCAAAGTCCCGACAGATGTTCATAAATACACTGTTCGTGAGTTTTAAAAATAGGTTAACTTAGCCAGTGAGAAGGGGGAGGGAAACTTCACCTTCTCACAGTGTCGTTGAACTTTGATCTGTGTTTGCCACTGCAATGGTCTGGGTAGAGAGAGAGAGAGAGAGAGAGAGAGAGAGAGAGAGAGAGAGAGAGAGAGAGAGAGGGAGAGAGAGAGAGAGAGAGAGAGAGAGAGAGAGAGAGAGAGAGAGAGAGAGAGAAGGCTTTGCCCATGTGTAATTGATTGATGTGCATGTGAAGATTGCAATGTTGAATATGTCAACATTGAATGCTGTCTAAATGTCTAAAGCAAAACTTGGCCCAAGCACATTATGTTCAAGAGGTCTTCTGACTGTTGTAGAGAGCTTAGTTTTTGAATTGTGTATCTGTGATACAGAAGATGCTGTGAGCTAAGCATCTCTAAGCAAGCCTATTAGGCTATTATTATTATTTTTCAAGGGGGGGGGGTACACACTTGGGTGGGCCGGTGGGCCGGTGGGCCGATGGGCCCCCTAGCTAACTTCGCCTTAGGCCCCCAAATTGCTAAGTCCGCCACTGGGGGGAGTCACGGTAACCAGTGTTCCAGCCGAGCCGACTCTCAGCCGACAGTGCCGACATTCTGCCAAGATCAGGCCGACTGTTCTTAACGGTTTTTGCTACCTGGGTAGTGTTGATAAAATATGTTCAATGAGCGGACTAGCGCGGATTACTTTGGTTTTGAAGGTTTTGGTCAGATGAAAAATAATGTGGCAGTGGTTAAAGCACGGTTATGTGTCGATGAATGCAAGTAATAGCAGAGTAACTGTTGTGACGGTGAAATAGAGAATTGGTGGAGCGAAAACGGCGTGAGGAGTGGAGGGACAGGACAGCTGATTGTCAAAACAGTGTCGTTGCCGTCAGAAGCCGTCTGATATTTGCGAGGTCCTCGCAACTACAAACGATGGAGTTGTCGTTTCCTAATAACGCCCACGCCATCGCAAAGACCCTGCACGAGTTTGACATGGATATACGAGTAAGTGAAAAAAAGATAACAAAAACTAGCGAAGAAAGTAACAAAGTAGGCTAAGCATGGTGTCCGTGGTGTTATTGGATATCTAGTTGACATAGCGTAACGGTAATTGTCATTCCAAGCGCATCGTAAATAAAGCTAATATTAATTTGACCTGGAGGAACTTGAAGGTGTCACGCAGCAGCAGCATAAACACACAATGCAGACATCATTCACGCACTGTGTAGGTGTGTGTGTGTGTGTGCGCGCGCGCGGGGGTGTCTCCTGTCCTCCTCTCCGTCTCCTTCTCCTCCATCTCTTTTCCCCTTCACCTGTCTTCTGTTAGCCTAGAAATCTAGACGCCCCTAGCGACCGAAGTGATGCTGTGTAGGGGATATGTGGTTTTGCAGTGTTTGGTTGTGTGTGTGTTTATAGTGTATGTTGAAAGTCTGGTATGTGTGTGACATTAGTGTTGAAGGCATGCTGTGTTTGTGTGAGTTGTAGGCCTATACTGTATGAGGTTTGGGTGATGGTGTGTGAGGTAATAGGCTAGTGTTTGGCTGTCTGTGCAGTATATGGAAATGGAATGAAAAATAATATTGAGTATAATATTTATATTGTTTATCTGTGTTGAGGACATAGCCTAGTTTAATAAAATAATTAAAAGCAACATAATTAACGCATGGTTTATTTTGGTGAGAAAAAAATGGCTAGTTGACCTTCCATTTGGCTAGTAAGAAAAAATGTCTACTAGCCAAATTGGCTGGTGGTGGAAAAAGTTAATTTAGAGCCCTGAATAGAAGATATATCAAATTAAATGTAACCTATTTATTTATTTATTTAGTATTTATTTAGGCAATAACATAGGCTATATGTTTTCAATTAAATAACTAATCACAAAAGAATTGGATGAACAGAACTGTGCAGCCCAAATGAGTGACAGAGGGCAGTGGGATGCACTCGCTGAGGACAGGTCGTCTGTGTGTAGGCTTTAGTTTGAGTCAGTCACTCGTTTATGGGTACTTGATTCTCAGGGCTGGGACGTTTATGGCCAGTGTGCTGTCCTTCAAAGTAAAACAGTTCTGGTGTCCCCTACAGATAAACCACCGACCGATGCTGATGGTTTTCGCTCCTGTACTTCTGCGCTCAATGTCAATCATAAATGGCCTCCCTTATCGCCATTTACCCCCCGAAATGGAATTTGAGTTGTATTCTGTGCTCGGATTGTTTAACTTACCCTATAGAAGCACATAGGCTAGCCTTGCTCATATTTTTCTGCCCACATAGTATTTGAAAATCCCTTGGTCTGGGTAGGCCTATGTGTTTTTACCTTTCAAGGTTGTTTGTCTTATTTAAACTAATTTATCATTATCTTTGAAAATCAGACAAAAACATGCATGTCCATAGTGTGTACAAATTTGAATCGAATTCGTTCTCAAAATGTGTCATTTGATCACTATTCATATGGAGCTGCTGAGGGTTGACCTTCTACGCATGTGCAGCAGAACTAATGATTATAAAATTACAGCATGTTCTGTAGGTCAAAGATGCGGTCTTCTAAACACCTGAAAAATTATTTCTTATTTGAGAACAGCACTAGGTGCTTTAGAAAATGATCAATTTAAGCGCACACATTAAATAGAACATTAAAATAGTTGCCTGCATTAAAATGTAGGCCCACACATATTTTGCACGTCTGTACAAAACTCATAATAGTTTATGGAGTAGTGCATGTCTGTGCAGACCACAGAGTCATAAAAATGTATTGCATAAATAGTTTGGGGAAAAAATGTAACCTTTTGAACGGTTTATAGTAGGGGCCTAACTGTATTGCGTTCGAATAGGAAATTCGGCCTGTCCAAAATAAAGTACTCGGCCTAACGTCTTTTTTTCTGCGAATTTCCACAATTCGAGCCCATTGGTCGTCTTTCTTGACTGTCACCTTTCGTGTGGAGCAAACATTTTATGCATGTGTTTTATGTCCACTAGCAGCACTGACATAAAAGTATAAATAATTTTATTGTGCGTTGCTTCTGTACACCTCCGCGGTGCCCTCCCACTCCCAGTAGCAGCAAATCTACTCGCCCTGCACTAACTGCGAACGCATTATAGTCACCTTGAAATTTCCTCTGCTATTTTCCAATTAAAAGCTTAATAGCCCTGGAAACCGAGTTCATGTGGTGAAGTTTACCGTGGCCTCTAGTTCCCAAAGCCGCTCTGCTGGGATCCCATTATGTGCTTGAATAAACCCTTTTTACGCGCAAGAAATGGGACTCCGGGGTGTCCGGTGTTGTGTTTCAATGGGCTCTCTATGACAAGAGGACGTCGCAGCATCCGAAATATTGTTTGCATTCAAATACACACCAGCACAACATGCCATATGTTTAAAAGTTTTTTCCTCTTTTTATTTGTTTTGCTTTGCTTGGACTCGTATAATTGTGCAGTATTCGGTTAATGGGCTGTACGATTATTGGAGGTAATGATGAGTATAGGGAATTTGCACATCTCGTGTTGCCATCTAATAAATGTGGTAAAAATTCAAAAACGTAGAAAAAGTTCCCCACGACTCTCCTGAGACGAGCACCCCAAATCAATTAGGTGTAGGCCTAATGGTGTTCAGTCTGTATAGGCCAGTCACTGACTTCAAAATTCCTTCGTGGGAATAAGTTAAGCGCATATTGAAATGCAAAGTGCCGAGTTGGGCTATTTAGCTGCGGTTTAATTTTTGTTCACAGCATGTGCCAAAACCAAACCAGCCTTTACCTGGCTGGGGCTTTCACCTTCATGAAAAGATCAGGCATCATGTCAATCAAGAGCGCATTCTTTAGCAAACTCCAGTCTGGGGACGTTTAAACGGACTCTTTGAGGTTTGGGAATATTGCAAGACTAAAAGGACAATTGGTGCCAATAAAAACGCGCAGGACAAATTCCTGAAAAGCAAATATCTGTCGTGTTTAAAGTTTTCTGCTCATTCTTTGGAAATATCGTATGCGTAATCTGTGCAAGGACTGTGGTGGCGATGGTACCCAAGGGGGCTTTTGCCGGGAGATTGACAGTGATGCGAGAGATAGCGTTGAGTTACTCGGCTCCATTAAAGCGTGTCAGATCGCCTGATGTACGTCTTTATTGGCAGGGGGAAAGGTGGATCCTCATCTTGGAGTCAAAGTCAACACCTCTTATCACGAGTGTAGCGAGCAGCAGTGGGCTTGATCTCTGTGCTGCGTGCGTGCTGACAACACTGCCCCTGCGCCTTATCAGATGCACTTGCGCCACTGCCACACCGGGGGAACGAGAGCTCGCCTCTGTGACTCGTGGAAAATGAATGGCTACGGCTCGCCCTACCTCTACATGGGGGGCCCGGTGTCGCAGCCCCGCGCGCCCCTTCAGAGGACGCCCAAGTGCGCTCGCTGCCGCAACCACGGCGTGCTCTCCTGGCTCAAGGGACACAAGCGCTACTGCCGCTTCAAGGACTGTACCTGCGAGAAATGCATCCTGATCATCGAGAGGCAGCGAGTGATGGCGGCGCAGGTGGCCCTCCGCAGGCAGCAGGCGAACGAGAGTTTGGAAAGCCTCATCCCGGAGTCTCTGCGCGTGCTGCCTGGCATGGCCGTGGCCGGAGGAGGAGGAGAGGGTAACCAGGGTGCTACCGCGCGCACCGGAGAAATAGACCTCAGGTGGGGCAGCGACCCGGGGGCAACACATCCACCTAAAGGTAAGATTTGCCCTCTTTTCAGGCGTATTTCATTGAACTTCTGTGTGGACATAAACGATCTACAATTTTGTGTAAAATTACTGTGCAATTGGAAATTATTGATATGACTTTATGCTATCTAGGATAATCCCAAAAGCTACGTGCATAGCGTTTTATTTGAAGTGTATGTAATACTGTAGATATGTATACTATTACTATTGTGATTAATTTGTTGGATATTCTAGTACGGGGAGGTTAAGCTTTTCATGATTTTCTTCACGAACATAGCTATCCTATTTTGCCTGATACACGTATAGCATCAACAACAACAATAATAATGATAATAATAATAATAATAATGACAATAATAATAATCATAATTTAACAAAGACTTAGGTCCTACATATTGCTTATTGACTGCAGTACAATATAGATAATTTGATGCTTTACACGTGATTCAAAACTCTTAAAATATTAGCTGGGAAATGCCATGAACCCAGCTTTTTCATGAACATGCGTTTTACATGTGGTAAATAGATGGTCTTGTTGTTCATTTTTATTACTGAGCATTTTTTAATAACCCAGGGTACGTTCATTTTATTCATGAAAAGACAGTGATGGGTTGGTAGGCCGCACAAAGATAAATAAATAATAATAACATTATAATTGGCAACCTCTGTATTTGTACAGCCGCAGTCTTTAATTGAGTATAGGCTGTTCTGCACAAACTCATTGAAATAGCATTCATCACAGGCTCTGCGTAAACCACATTCAATAGCCACATTTTGGGAGGGGTCAGAGTCGAGTGAAATGTAACTGTGGAGCAGCCAGTCTGTTTACAAACTGAGGAGGGAATGGGGTCGATAGCATATTGGTCCATGGCAGCTCAGTCAGCTTATGGTATTAACAACTCTTTCTTTTTTTACTGAAGCCAGAGGATAGGACTTGACATGTGGGGCCTTTGGAGAACAATATCAAGAGTGTGGCTTTTCTCCGTAAACCATGTCAGGGGATTCACTCAAATTCAGGAGTGTGAATGTTCATGTAGCTGTCAGTGAAGAAACAAAATAAGACCTGAAATATTCATTAATATTCGTGGCTTAGAGCTGCAAAGTAAGTTACCACCATTATTTTGTTTTAGACACAATTGGAATAGAAATTTGCCATTTAAACCATTATAAATTTCCCCATTCCCATAGTCTCCATTATATTTTTTTTACAGAATGTAATAGGTGTTCATAGGTGTAAGACTTCATTGTTTCCCTGGTGTGGACTATGTTATATATTAGTTACAACTGGAATGAAAAGTGCTCTTTCACCAATTCGGTCGAAATTGGTTGCTGTAGGTGAAATGATAAGAGCAGGCCTATATAATAATCATGGATAAGACCCTGGTGGCATGGTTTGGAAGGCTCTGACAGTACATTGCATTTGGCAGACGCTTTATAACCAAAGCCACTTTCAAAAGAGGACATAATCATAGCCAATATCGCTAGCAGATACAAAGTGCACAGGAAATATACATTACATTACATTGCATTTGGTAAACACTTTATAACCAAAGCTACTTACAATCAAGGACACAATCATAGCCTACATAACTAGTAGGTAGTGCAGATGCTAAGTAGTGTTATTTTTTTAAATTATTATTATTTTGTTGTTGTTTTTATGTACATTAACACAGGGTGAAGTAGTGTGTACACACTGTCACACACACATCCACATACTCAGTAACATCCTGTTGTGTTCCCCCTCAGACCTGAGTGACGACATGTCAGGGGATCAGTCGGCAGGGGAGAACGGCAGCACCGCCAGCGACAAGGAGCAGGACCGCGCCAGCTCCCCGGACGAGCCCAAATCCGGCTCCTGCTACAGCCCAGACCCGCCCGAGTCCGCCCCGCAGCCCGAGGAGAGGAGCCCTTACTCCCTGCAGAAGCTGGGCAGCGGCGAGCCGGCCGAGCCCAGCAAGGCGGACAGGGACAGGGACAGCCCCCGCTACGGCACAGGGGCCGGCGGTACTGCTGCCGAGCAGAGCCTGCTGATCGAGGGCCTGTCGGGCTCCGTGTCCCTGCCCTTCAACCTGCGCGCCAACCGGCCCCCGCTGGAGGTGCTGAAGAAGATCTTCCCGGCCCACAAGCCGGCCGTGCTGGAGCTGATCCTCAAGGGCTGCGGAGGCGACCTGGTGGGGGCCATCGAGGTGCTGCTGTCCAGCCGCTCCGCGCTCAAGCCGGACAAGGCCCATAGCCAGGCCGAGTCCCCTTCTCCCGGGGGAGGAGGAGAGGGGCCCCTGGTGCTGCCGTCTGGAGGGCCGCTGTTTGAGCACGCGCTGGGGCCCTACTCCTTCTCCTCCTCCTCTGCTGCGGCCGCCGCCGCTGCTGCCGCCGCTGTCTCCTCGGCCTCCTCCTCCTCCAAGTGGTCGGTGGGCTCGGCGTTCCGCGTGCCCGACTCGCTGCGCTTCTCCTCGGAGTCGGCGGCGGCGGCTGCGGCGGCGGGGGTGATGCCAGGCCACCTGGGGATGACCCTGCAGCACCCCTTCCCCCACCACCAGGCGCCGCGCTACCCCCTCATGCTGCGCAACTCGCTGACGGGCCGCGCCACCCAGGCCGCCGCCGCCGGCGGACCCTTCATGCACAACGCGGACGTGACGCTGTGGAACACCATGACGCTGCAGCAGCAGTACCAGCTGCGCTCGCAGTACATCTCGCCCTTCGCCTCCGCCTCGCCTGCCACGGCCGCCGCCGCCGCCGGCCTCTTCCGCACCTCCCCCGTTCTCTCCTCCCCCTCGCCGTCCTCGCGGCCCTCCGACGAGGCGCACCGGCTGGCCTTGGCGGACGACGCCTGCCCCCCCAGCCTCCCCAAACAGACTCTCTACGCCGACGAGGACTATGACGAGAGGTCCGACTCCTCGGACTCCAGAATACTCAACTCCTCCACCTAGTTAGCGTGCACATCCCCTCCCAGAAAAGGTAACACACTGAACTTGAAGAGCACCCTACCCCACCCAATCCAATCCTCCCATCCATCGTTCCTCCTCACCCATCTCTGCTCTTCTTTGAGCCAAAGCTCCAGACTAGTAAATGCATAAAGGGTGTTGGTTGAATCATACACTATCCTTCACCCCCATACAAAAAGAGAAAAAAAACAATCAACACCACGAAATGAATATGACCAAAAAGTGAATGATATGGATTGTATTTGTTTGTTCAAATCTATATCTCTGGCAGTGCATGTGAATGGGTCTCCAAATGTAGAAATAATCAAATCATTATGCATGATATGAGTATGTCAAATAAAAACCCCTCACTCTACAATGCCTTTGAAATTTGTTTGTTTGTAGGGTCCAATATGAACACATTCTGTATTGGTTCGTGTAGAGATAAATGGAAAACTGCACTTACCTATTCAACATGTCCTGGTGATAATGGTGTCATTTATAAAATGGGAGGCAGTCAATACCCGGGAAGAATATGTGCATCTAATACTGGTGGTCTTTAAATTGAGACAATTCAAACACCGACTTATGAAATGGTTGCTTCATTATTCTGAAACACGGGCTCTCACACAGGCAGGTCGTTCTGAAAACACATGCACGCAGTGGTTCAGAATTAATGACATTTCAAATAGTTACCTGTGTGACTCGAAATATGAGAAAATAGCTCCACCTAGTGTCCAGTGGCGACGGTTGCACAGCATGCTACCTACCAGACATTTCACCCACACACTAATTCTGCCCTCTGCCTCTGGAGCTGTCAATGTCATTACTTACAGTACATACATACACACAACAGGTGCTTCATATTAGATCTATTGTATTATTCTTTTAAAAAGAGGGCTGTATTATACTGTTATTAAATTAGTTGTTTTGAAAAAAAGGAAAACTCAACACCTTCTTAAAGCGTCTAGATTACTAGATTACTTGTATATTTTAAAACAAAAACGTGTTAAAGGATAATTTATCGGATACATTGCATCGTCTAAAAATATGTGTTACAATGTACATTGTGGCCTGACCACAGATAGATGACACATCTTGTCGAACCTGGCCAGGCGTCAGGGCAGATTTTGAGTGGGGATTGTGTTGCCACCGTGTGGTAAGGGAGGGAAGTATCCAAGAAATGTCGTTTTCCTCCATAGTATTCCGCTACAGATGCTTTGAATTAGATACAAAATGTCTGCACGTTATTTTCATTCTACAGATGATGTAGTCATCATTTTAACCCTAGCCTGAAAAGTATTACAGTGTTTGACTGAGCCATTTTAAAACTGTTGCTATACATGTTGTTATAGTATTAGTGTTATTATTATAATTGTTATTATTATTATTATTACTACTACTACTACTTCTACTACTGCTATTGCTATTAGTAGCCTAATATTATTGACCAATATTACTAGTAGAAAGTATTGTAATGATTTTTATGATGACGTTTCGTATAGGCTACTATTTTGCCCAAGATAAACAAAAACTATTTGTCATGTGGTTACTTTCCAAAGGAAGTGCAGGTGTGACAGTTTCTTTAGGCACCCAGCAGTGTTTGCGTATCCAAAAGCAAGCTTCTGCAGGGAACATTTGAATGCCCTCTGCTATGTCAACAACCCATGCTGTTCTCGCGCCCATCAAATGACGAGACAAATTACGGCTGCTTTAGCATTCAACAGCAGAATGCACGTGTTGCCAATCCATCACGCGTCTTCAATGCTAATTAACATAACAGGGCCGCAGTAATTCCACAGATCTTCGCCGACTGCGCGCGGATCACGTTACGTTTTACTGCCAGTCACCTATGACAGGGGACACCATGCGAACCAAACCAGAAGCATGGCTGTGCATTGTTTTTGCAACTTAAATAAATTCCAAGCAGGCCTCATCCCATGCCTGGGAAGTCGTTACCGCGGTGCCCGTATAACGCGCAAAGTAGCCTAGTGAACAATTATAGGCCCACCCAAGGAATTTCAGTCAACATTCAAACTCAGTGCGTTATAGTCTTAACACCGACTTCTTCATCATTCAAAATAGTTTGCTATTAATGCCAGGCGTCTGTGCGCATAACCTCTGCGGGAGATTTGTCTTTTTATCGCATTGTTTAGCTGATTTCCTCTCAATGAAGATGCGCGTTTTCTTCGGTTTGGCAATTCGACCTGTTTAGGGCAGCGGGATAACGGTCTCAGATCAAAGCATTCTTGAAGCTATAGGGAAACAGCACCCAGGGTAGCAGTTTGGTTAGCTGTCCGTAACCTTGCTAATAAATTTAAGAGGAAGACCGGGTGGGTGACGAAGCTGCACCTGCACGGCTGACATCTTCACCACATGTGCGTGGAACTCCAGGCAGGCAAGCTGCAGGTCCTCTTTTGCCGACTGCCTGCCCCCAAGCAAGCCGCAGAGCGCACGCATAAGCAAGGTCCCCCTAGCAGCACAGCAAAGCTCTTCTATATTCTCTGGAGCAGAATTCATTTCACTTTTCACTATTATGATGACAAGTGACGAGAGTGGTGTTGTTTTAAATCAATGCGTCTATCCTTAAATGTTGTGAAAATGACTTTTTTTCCGTCGCAGTTCTAGCCTCTGTGATGACAGTTCTTAGTTTCTTGCAGCTTTTTACAGTCATATGCATCCTATAGGCTGTGTATTGTAGCTGCACATATATTCAAAACAATAGTTTATGATTTTCTCTCTGTCATGTCGCGTGTGGATAGGCTTCAATGTGCAATACAGTTTTTCATAATGTCATATAAAAATGTCGATTCCCCATTTACATTACGCATGCATTTTTTCTGACTAGATGTGTCTTTTGCATTGTCACAAATAATAATAATAATAATAATAATAATAATAGGCCTACATTTAGTATTTTCAATACAAGGGTATTTTCAAAACCCTTCCACCCCCAAATAATCTGTTTATTGAAATATTTTGTCCTCATTGACAACTAAACAACACTGTCATTAATTCTCTTTTGAATTAGTTGTATGCTTTTTCTTTCATGTAAGATACTGGTTGATTTTAGTTAATCATATGCACTTTATGATGTTTCTTTCACACCTTGCGTTGCACACCAATTGGTTGTTGTCCGTGAAAACTGAAATCCGCTTGAGATAGCCTAGTCCATTATATTTAAAAAGGGAAAAGTGAAATTGAATTGTGCAACTGCCGGGTGATAGAAGGTACGTTTGTTTAGTTGAAAATCACATAGGGTAGGGGCGAGAGAGTTTTGTTTGGTGTAGCAACTGTCCCGCATGCTGACTGGTTCATTTTTTTAACTGAATGTTTGGGACAACTTTCTCATCCTTTTATCTGACCACCAGCACGCTGGTTCGCAAATATTGATATAGGTCAAGCATGTTTAATGACCATCGGCCCACTCATTTTTTTAATAGAAAATAAAGAATGTGGCACAAGCTGTAGCCTAATACCAGATTTATAGATACCAAAACGTGGATATGATATCATATAGGCCTATATATTTTAAACAAATTGATGAATTTTAATTTGTCATATGATCATCACCATGTTGTAGGCTATAATGAAATTACGCATAAATTGCGCACATCCAATAAAACCTTTACAATGACAGGCAACGTGGATTTGATCAAATGTAATTTTGCATTTTTGTGTTTATTGACTGGAATGCATGGTTTATTTTCAAAACATCTTTATGTGATGGGACTATAATAATCTCCCAAGCTCTGATAGCGCCTTATCTCTTACAACTGATGGCCCCGCGATACCGTCATGTTTTCCGTCGTCATGCCTTGGAGCTTTCCAAAACATTATGCCGTTGTGGCTTCTTTTTTGTCTGTTCACCAAGGGGAGATTTTGCGCAAATTTAGTCGCTTATTCCCTCGTGTCATTGCTGTTAATTAATGACTTCCTGAGATTGTTTGATTTGTAACTTCACTCCATTAAGAAGTCAATTGAGGGAGAGCGCTCGGGCGCTGGCCAATAGCAGCGGGAGTCTGAAAAGGAGCCAATCACGGAGGAAGCCTGGGAGCGGAGCAAGAGGAGGCGCCTGATGCCCGAAGCCCAGAGAAAAGCCTTGATCACTATGAAGTGACAGCATTAGTAAATATGCGTCTGTGATCTCTGCGTGAGTGTCATTTGTGCCTTACTCGGAAAGATACATCGGCTTTATTCTAAACGAAGCTGAAAGCATTCAACGGTATCAGATTTTATAATCAACGAAGCAGGATCACTGTTGGACATTGTAAGGAAATCAAGGTAAGTGACTAACTTCTGATGCATCCTAGGTTATACAGTATTGTATACAGTGTTTTGAAACAAAAACTCAGCCAAGGCCTATGGGCTACATTTATTTTAGTATTTTTAAGAATTCCACTGGCACCGTGATGGTTTGTAACTTTAAGCTGCAGCTTCAAATAATTCAATGAATGATTGGAAAGCAAGAGCTGCTCTTTGTGACATTTTCGGTCTATTATCATACAGTTGCAGGCGGCAGAGGAGTCGCGCAAAGGATACCGCAGCCTGGCCGTTTCATCCTTTGACAACATGACGGACAACGCCGGAGCTGAATATGAAATTGACGTGGAAACGCTGGAGGCAGAGGGCGAGGATCACGCCGGATTCACCACTTTGTCAAGCGCCGGGGAGGACGACGTCGTCTCCAAAGACGATGAAAAATTAGGCCGTGCGAATCAGGGTGCCGGGGACCAGAGGAAGCTCAGCAGGACACCGAAGTGCGCTCGCTGCAGGAACCACGGAGTGGTGTCATGCCTGAAGGGCCACAAGCGCTTCTGTCGGTGGCGGGACTGTCAGTGCGCGAATTGCCTGCTCGTGGTGGAACGGCAGCGCGTGATGGCAGCTCAGGTGGCGCTCCGGCGACAGCAGGCGACAGAGGTGGGTGTCTGACTGTCTAACCTCTTTGTCTGAAATGTCAACCCACGCCGTCAGATCTCACACACTGATCTTTAACTAAGCCTATTGGTTTCCCCATAACTGTACAGAGTCTGATATTTTGCTGGCTTGCAGTTTTGTATTTACTGTTTAAAAAGTGATGATACTTGCAGATTGCCTCAACGAAATTTTAGCGTACTGTAGGCCCACAGACAAGGCTCTTGTCAGTTAAATATGTAGGCCATCACATACATTGGTTGGCCTATTTGTATAGACCAAATTGAAATAGTAGGGAATTTGTATTAGTATTATTAGTATTTTACAACAAATATATTGTAACTGATGCACGTGTGTATTTTATTGTAAATCAAATTTATTCCAGCGTTTGTGGGGGGAAATCCATGTTAATTTACAGCTTTAAATATGCCTAATTGCAATGTGTTTTTGCTCGTATTTATTTTAGGATAAAAAGGGTATCACGGGGAAACAGATCCCAGCAGAGAGACGCACTATTTATCAAAGACACATCCGGCCATCGACTATGCTGGCTAAAAGTATTCTTGAAGGTAAGAGATTGTGCCCGGCTGAAATATTGACTGCATGCATTGCGCACTGTGTGATTAATTACGATTGCCTTTTCAATATTCCTCCCTTAATCAATCACCTGTCGTTTTTTCCTGAGTCATCTATCCTTTCTTCCTTCCCTTGATCTAATATCTGCCCTCTTTCTCTTTCTCTTTCTCTTTCTCTCAGCTGTTCTTGGATTGCTTTCCTTTTCTCTTCCTGTCTGGATAACGCAGTAAGCGTCACCATAATGTAACATTGCACTGCATGCAATAATTTGCACAGCAGAAAAATATAAGCTGCTTTTTTTCTTTTCAATTTAGACATTTAAAATCACAGCCTTTAATACATTTTTATTTCTGACCAAATATTTAGTCTATTAAGTGTCTCTTCTCTGAAATACATAAAAATTGTATGCTATGCATGTGAGAGCTCTTTGAATATTGATGTGTCATTTTCCAACATCTCATCCTCATGATGCGTCATCTTCTTCTCCACCTCCACCCACCCAGGCTACAGGCCAGTCCAGTCTGACCCCTTCCTGGGCGGCGGGCCCTCCCTGCCCCCTCCGCTGAGCGACCGCATGCGTAAGCGCCGGGCCTTCGCCGACAAGGAGCTGGAGAGCATCATGCTGGAGCGCGAGTACAAGGAGCGCGAGCTGCTGGAGACGGGACAGGCCGCCTCGGCCGCCGCCGCCGCCGCCTCCCTCTTCCTGCCCGGCGGCATGGTGCACGCCGCGGAGTACAACTCCTACAAGACGGCCTTCTCCTCGGCCGCCGCCGCCGCCGCTGCAGCCGCCGAGTCCACGGCTCACCTCCCGCACCCTCCGCCCACCCCCAAGGACCTGTGCGGCTTCCTGCCCGGCTGCCTGGACTTGTCGTCGGTGCAGTACGCCGCCGGCCCCGCCAACGTGGAGCTCATCTCCTCCAACGTGAGCGTGGCCACCACCTACCGCCAGTACCCGCTCACGCCCCACTTCCTGGTGTGGCCCCGGGCAGGAGCCGGGGGAGGAGGAGGCGGCGGGGGTGTGGGTGGTGGTGGCGGTGGTGGTGGCATCGCTGGGGGTGTCGGTAGCGTCGGGGACACTCTCCTCTACCAGCAGTGCCTCCTGAACGCCACCGCCGTGCAGAACCTCAAGCCGGGCGCCGTGTGGGACCCCAAGATGATGTCGTCGTCCGAGAGCCACTCGCCCGAGCAGGACGCCGTGGCATCCAAGCTGGAGGGGTCGCGGGCGGCCTCGGAACTGGGAGACGGTCACCCAGGATCAGGAGCAGGATCAGGAGGAGAGAGCGGAGATGCCGCCCCCCAGCCCAACCTCACCCAGGGAGTCCACAGGGAGTGCTCGGCCTTCTCGCCCCCCAAGAGAGCCTACGGACAGGTCTACCCAGGCACGTCACCCCCACCAGCATCCCAACACCACCCACAGCACCACCACCGCCACCACCCACACCCACACCACCACCACCACCAGCACCATCACCACCACAACCCCCACGAGCACGTCCTCAACAAACTGAGCAAGCACAGTGCCAAGCATGTCCTCTCCATGAAGCTCAGCCCCTTCCACTCGCTCATCCAGCAGACGCTGAGCGAGAAAGCCAGCGGAGGTGGCGGCGGTGGGGGTGGCGGAGAGCTCCGGGGTCCCTGCTGCAAGGACCTCCTGGAGGAGGCCGCACGCAAGTACCGCGAGAACGCCACCGCCGCCCTCGCCATCACCGCCGCCGCTGCAGCCGCAGCCGCAGCTCAGGACGAGCACGCCGCCTTCAAAGCACACGAGAGACTCATGTCTAAAGACTTCATGGCCAAGCCAATAGGCACCACCAAGGTGTCGTCCAGCGAGTCGTTGTCCTTTTCCGTGGAGGCCATTCTGAAAAGGCCTTCGCCAGCACTTAACAGAACATCGCATTGAGGGCTCACTTAAAGAGGACGTGAAAAGTTGTTGTTGTCCGCATCACTTGATGGTTGCTTTCGTGTTTGACCTATCTAGTAACTATGCAACATAGTCCAGAGACTTATTTTGCTGTGGGATTTGTGACTGCTTTATGCCCGTAGATGCTGCAGCTCTTGTAGAACTTGTGTAAATATTTTGAAAAAACATAAAAAACTTATGCTATGGCAATATGTGCATGTTGCCCATCACTGTAACATTTAGAGTATTTAAATGTATTCACAATGTCAATAAACCCTTTTTTGTATATAAAGTCTTTGTTGTCTTTTAGTTTGGACTTTTCTGTAGACGTGCAGTAGTGATTTTTTGCTAATTCTTTATTTTGGATTTTTCAGTTTTATTTTAAATACTAGTTTTGGCTTGAAACTAATACATCACAAGTACAGAAAAATACATCCATTGACTTATCTGTGAAATCCTAAACAAATGAAACTGCAATAACTGGTGGCAAAACATACAGTAAAAAGATTTAATTGCATATATTTATGTATTTTATGCTCTACTTAGATTCCCAAACCATTTAGTATTTGATATACAATGTAGCTTAATTAATATGCCCAGTTCCTACGAACAATAATATAGCCATCCTTCTTAGACAATCTGTTCTACATCTTAAGAGTTTCTCCTTTTGCAGCAGATTTGCTTCTCACTCAATTTGGATTAAAAAAACAGCCGCATTCACACATATTACATTGTAACATCATTATGACGCAAGTAAACTGATTCATGTACTGTATGTATTCATGTATGTAGTCATGAATAATCACGTACGAAAGTTCAAAAGAAATCAAGGCTGAGGTTAAATTTTGGGGGAAAAAATAAGCCAAAAAGCAAAA
>NC_085859.1:48203957-48208957 GCF_034702125.1 Engraulis encrasicolus | reverse complement strand
CCATTTCTGTGAAATTTCCACCTAATGTGCTCTTTGATTTTGTTGAACAGCAAGAGTGTTCCACAAGTGTTCTAACTGATCCTCTATACCTCCTCCAGTGGCCATCACCTGAATTACATTGAAGGAGAAGTCAAGTCAAGTCAAGTCAAGTCAGAAGGGAGAATTGCAAAGCAGGCCAGCTATGACAGTGGAAAACCGCCTGGTGATCTATTGTACGGAGAGCATTGTATCAGACAAGAAGCATTTCATGGCATCATGGCACAGCAGCTGAGGAATGTGTTGTCCATCTACCTACACGTCTACAGTAGGCTAGTCCAGAAAACATATAACATTCTTTCAAAACATTTATTCTCACTGTTTTCCTCTGAACAAGGATATTCTGTTGCAGTGTGTCTTTTTGGAATTACCCTTGTAGCCCGGCGCTCACCTGCATTCCTGTATCTTTTTAGAGGTATCTTTCACCTGTGAAGATCTTTGATTTGTGACCTGTGTCCAATGTGTCCTCTGAAGTTCTCCAACATGAAGAAAGACTTAGGTGTGATGGGCTGTCACCTCGCAGGTTAAGATTTAGAGCCGGGGCCTGCCTCGAATGAAAACACCGCCGAGAACACCGAGAAGGCTGTTACTAAACTAATCCATACCATATCTGACAATGAGAAAGAGCCGTGTGAGACTCGGATTTCGGGGTGATCCGCAGGTGGTACTGCCCCCTCCTCAGACAAACCCCCATCACATGGCAGATGGCAGGTAGGACTCTACACACGTACCCCCAAACCCTAATGTCCCCTGAAGACATAAAGACAAACACACACACACACACACACACACACACACACACACACACACACACACACACACACACACACACACACACACACACACACACACACACACACACACACACTCAAACATATGCACGCATACACAGTGGGCATGGGACACCTGAGATAGCGAGGGAAGAGTTGAGGTGTCCTTCATCTTTTTTTTCCTGTTGGAGCATGACCAACCCTTTTGGCCTGTCAGACCCAGACAGACACCTCATGCTGCAGCTTGGCTGCATGGCTGCAGTGGCCGGCCCGGCGTGATTTAAGAATGAGATCAGCAGGCATGCCCACCTCCGTAAGACTATCTACCAAGATGCGGCGCCGCCACCGTAAAACTATCTAGCAAAGATGCTCCACCACTGGGTGAGGTTACAAAACTTGGGACGACTCAATTTTTTTTTTTTACTGAACCAGATTTTGATTCATAAAGGACTTCGAAATTGCTCTCAGGGGGGAAAGGAAAACAGGTCGTAATTCTGAACAATTTGTAATGGGTGCTTCACTGTACAGCCGGTGTTACCATATATGTCATAAAGGCTATATTACATATTTTATTATAGCATTTCACTTCCACAACTTAGTCTACAAAATGATGAATTAAAACGTTGGATACAATACTGCTAAAACCAATTGCTAGATTTCTGCCAAGTTTGATGCAATGCGTGCTGCTAAAATTAAGGCAAACAAATGAAACAGTGCTTTTACACTTGACCAGTCTCAATTTTACAAGCTATAGGATGTTTTACTGGGTGAGGTGAGGGCCTTCAAGATGGGAATTTGAGAGATGTAGAGGTGATGGCCCTCATGTCAGCGAGGACACTTGAGTCTTGAGAGCCGAGTCACTAAAAAAGCCATCACTCAAAAAGACAGCTCATCTTCCCTTTGATCTCCATTAATGCAAACAAAGCTGTTTCTTCATTCAGCAGCACGGTCAGACGCATCCCAACCGCAACCTGGAATATACACGTACTATGCCATTATGTTAACTGTACATGTTCAATTGCAGACAGTAGAGAATTGCCAACAATATATTTAAAAACAAAACAAAACACTTTTTTTATTCAACATCAACCGTTAAGCCTTGCCTTCAGTTAAGGTAAGATTAGATGTCCAGTAGGCCTATGAAATGTTCTCCCTCTGTGTCCCAAATAGTGGAACAAGCCACCAACTTTCAAGAAATGCATGAACCTGTTAAAACACGGCGTTATAAATTTGTTGTTAGCAGAAGGACAATGACCGAGTCGTAGTGCATTACTAAAGGCCCTGTGTTATGTCCTAGTACAGAAGTACTATGATAATGAATCTTTCAATGACTATTACAGCGTGCTCCAGATGGTACGGCGTGCATTAAGGGGCAATGACCTCCGTCTAACACATTTTCCATTTGTAACACCGCCAGCCATAGTCATCTGCTCTAACCCTGGTATGCCTGTGTACTCTGTATTTCTCACCACACATGTGTGTGCTGCTGATTATATTCTTTATCGTCTGCTAAATATTTGAAAACAAACACGTGATCTGTGTGGGTACTGTGGCGATTCCCAGACGCAACTATTTAGTACCTTTATGGCCTCAAATAATTTGTCTACTTGTTAATAGTTTTCACTTAGAAAAAACACACTATTGTGATTAATAAATGATATACAAATATTATTTTTAAATCTTTAATAATATATATATTTTAAATCAGCACTACAGCAAACCAAAGATCACACAACAATTTGTAGCACATTGAAGTAATCATCAATTTCGAGTGATTCTACTACATTGTTTGATAGCATTTTTTTTAAACTTCATCTTACCCTGACTGTACAAGGATTGAGGTGATCAATTGAAATAAAGACCACTTGTCCTCTAAAAAAAAAGAAAAAGAGAAAAAAACACCTTTCACCAGGAGCTTTAATACAGTCAAATATGATTTACGTCCTGGAGCTCATTAAAGAAAATCATTGAGGCCTGACATCTTCTCACCTGCAGAATAGCTCTTGGGAGCTTGGACCTCTTTCATCAAAGGAATTTTCGGAGAGAAATATATGAGAAACCCTGGCGGTCTTTTTCCTTGCGGGATAACTGATATCGCCTGTGTAACAGTGAAGTGTGAATGGAATGTGGCCATACGAGGGCACGCATCAGAGCAGCCAGGGCTTATGGGCCACTCACTCACACATCCAACAGCAGCTGGACGTGGAGACTGATGCTGATGATGGGGACCAGGATCAGCCCAACATGATCTCTCAGAATTCCGAGTTAATCACGGAAAACGATTCCATGTCCAGAAGCACAGAATATTGCCAAAATCCGTGAAACTGACACAGATTTTGTGTCCCAAAGATCCGTATCCATTCCACAGAATTCTGAGAGATCAGGCTGACCAGCCAGAGTCTGCCACCTAATCAGCTTACAGAAAAACAATTACAATTTCTGGAGACACTTTTTAATGTCCATGTTACAGACATTAGCCACGTGCAACAGCATATCCATTTGGTACTTTTTTATGCTCATTGTACTGTAGAGTCTGGGTGACAGTTAGGTATGTACGCAGTGAGTGTACATAATATAACATGTTAATTAATGTTGACACACTAAAAATGAAACCGTAACATAGCGTTACCATCGAATCTCTGGCGTTATACGTATACATTTTCAGAAATTGTCTCACACACACAGCTCATTGCAGGCAATTCTGAATTAGCCTCCCTGCCCTCAGTGGCTTAGTACCACTTAAGTTTGGAGGAGCAAGCAGTAGTACTCCATGAATGAGAAATCCAATTCAAACCTACGGGGTTACCAAAGATTAACCCATTGATGCCTAAGGCATGTGCAACGCCTGCTAAATGCCTTAGCCCATAGCTCAGGGGTGGGCAATTATTTTGGCTCAAGGGCCACATTGGGTTTAGAAAGTTGACCAAAGGGTTGGATGTCGTAGGCAACTTGCCCGTGCCAATAATAAGAATTGGTGTACGGCAGCATAATTACACCATTGTCAGTTATGCCATTCCTGCTAATTGTATCTAGATGTAGACTTAAGTAATCTTAGGTTTCCAAGACCCTGACCATGACCATGCGAGTCTGCAATTTTTTTTCTGGGAAAGGCTCTGAGGGCCACATGAAATGGCTGAGCGGGCCGCATGTGGCCCCTGGGCCTGAGTTTGCCCACGTCTGCCATAGCTTATAAAAACCTAAATATCTCAGTTTCTGAAGCACATAAAGACATGAAAATAAGCAAAAAAGAAAACGTGAAAATACAACAGTGTTTAAGACACTCTTATTGCCTTAGAATGTATTATTTCGGCAATAACATACCCACATTTTTTATTTTAAAAAATCTCAAATTTCATGAGCCTGAATGCAGCGTCCATGCAGGTTCAGGCACCTACTGTAGGTCAGTGTTGCGTATGCAGCATCAAGCATCAATGGGTTTCATATTATGTCATGTTGCTTCAAGTGACCCTCTTAGTTGCAGTTGCCAGACCTCAACAAAGACAATGGGGCAAGTGTTGGCAGAAAGAGGTTCGGCTCACCACGAGTCAGGGGGGCCACCACTGTGCTTATGCTCACACAGTCCAATTCAGATAGAAATGAAGCAGAAAAAGTCTCCCCTGCTGCAACCCTCCGTCTCACCAAGCCAGCGTCGTCACACACAAAAAAACGTTTCTCCCCCCCACTTAATGATATCACTCTATATGGTGTAAATTTGGGTCTACTGCAAATCCAGATGAGAGCAGTGGACCTTACAAAAGCCTACCGAAAGTAACACAATAAATAAAATGACATGAAGCAACACAATGATCACAATTATTTTTACATGGTGGGTTTGTTGTGTCAGATTAAAAAAAAAAAAAACAACAACACCGGGAGAGCATGGACATGCATGTTTATGCATTTAAGGTACTAGTAAAATCGTGCTGCCCTCCCCAAAAATTTATCAGCAGAACCTTTGAAAAGCCATAGGGGTCCAACATGTGCAGCTCAGCTGTTCGCCTTGGCCTGACACCAGGCTTCATCTCCGGGAGAACCCGAACAAACTATAGTAATGGAGGGAATGATTTATACGCCGCGGGCACGGCCTGACCCGCTCAGCCACCTTTCCTAGGGGTGATTATTGGCCGACACGGGAGGGAATATTTTATATTAAACACTTGGAGGAGGGAACTAAAAACGGTGTGTGTGTGTGTG
>NC_085859.1:48183957-48196457 GCF_034702125.1 Engraulis encrasicolus | reverse complement strand
GTATTGTGTTTGTGTGCATACAGTAAGGCCAAGCTATGTCCCCCTAACTGTGCTGCTGGCATGCTGTTTGAACCCTGTGCACCCTTTGTCCAAACCACCTCTGCCCCCAGAAAAAGAAAACAGCAAACAGACAGATAGAGCTCCGTGGAATCAGTTTGTCAATAACCCCAGAGACCATTTGCTCTGGGAAGCCGCCAACATGCAAGTCGACTTAGCTTGGTATGTGGAGTGGAGTGTTGAAACACGCTCTTTCGGAAACAAAAAGCGGCTTACCCAACAATCGCCACCAATGGCTTTGCCTCGCACACAGGTGAATAAGCGTGGCCGATGTAATTGCGTCTGCCTTTAAGAGAAAGCCGTGCTGAAAGACGATCGTTCAAACGCCTGAGCAATTTATCACCCGATGAGCAAACGAGGGGAGTTTTTTACTCGGGGCAAAGGGGATCAGTAAAGTATACACGGGAGATGACTGGGCTTACTAGCTGGAGCTGATCAGAGCACATCAACATGCAGATCAACCGCTGCTTCCCTCCACTTACAATGGGCAGTGGGACACAGATGCTGTGTGGATGTGTGTGTGTGTGTGTGCGTGCGTGTGTGTGTGTGTGTGTGTGTGTGTGTGTGTGTGTGTGTGTGTGTGTGTGTGTGTGTGTGTGTGTGTGTGTGTGTGTGTGTGTGTGTGTGTGTGTGTGTGTGTGTGTGTGTGTGTGTGTGTTTGCTTGTATGAATAGAGAAAAAGGACGGACGACAAGGTTCATGAAAAAGGGTGGAACTGGTGCCCCCATGTCCTTGAAAGTCACTTATCTTCAAAGCATTGGCCCCAAAAAAGTTCATCAGCTCATGTACTTATTCTCATGCGTTAGCACACAAGATTTGGTCAATATCCCTCCACGCATGCTAAAGTTGTCGTGTGTGCCCATAAAAGTCTGTCAATAGGTTGGCAGGTTTTGATGTTAAGTAGGAAACTATTCCATAATGTGGGTATCATAGAAAAAACCCTATATTTCTTTATTTCTGAAGTGTGTGTTGGGTATAGTGAAATGTTCTTGGGAAGTGTGCTGTAACCCCTTGAAGAGATTTTCATTACTATGGGTTATAAAATGTCAAACTTTTTCTCTATTGTGACCACTGTAGCTAAGCACCTCCTAAATCTTGCACATCTATTGGATATTCGCCTCGCGAAATGGTTGCAGAGCATGATAAATTTGCATACAGCCAGAGATTTCAGAACTTTTGGAAGACCATAATGACCATCACACACTGAGGTGGGTCACTATTAGTGTAAGGCTGGGGACATGCTGTGTGACTTAAATAACGCCTGCAACCATGTGCGACTGAGTGCTACTTGCAAAAGAGCTTTCAGAATGCTATGCACAATACTGGAGGTATCATGTAGGGAAGAGACAGACAGCGGGGCTCTCATTAATATTTTCCATCATTGTTTGACTCTACTGCCACCTCAACATGGAAGTTGAAGTCGCCACTTGCAGTTCTCTCAATATTGTACTCTACGCACACACGTCTTCATAATTTGTGTCTTGTGGACTACCATGTTTTTTTTTCTTAAGATTTATTTTGGTCTTTTTGTCTTCATTGGACAGTAGGAGAGGTAGACAGGTAGCGAATGGGGAGAGAGATGGGAAAGGGTTGGCAAATGACCCAGCCCATGGGATCAAACCGGCGCCAGTGTAGCAGCCCAGTAGTCAGGCTGCGCCCTCCTAGTGACGCAACACCTTCGGCAGGGTTGCTTCTAGTCTATGATAATCAGGCAAGCAGCCCGGTGCCCTACCGTTAGAGCCACGGTAGGGCCTACCATGAGCAAAATTGACATAAAATACGCATGGCAATGCACGGCACGTGACCGTGTATTCTGCAGCAAACATGTCCCCATCCTTAGAGGGGAGTAAGGGTGTTGATTAGTAGTGTGCTGTGGTGCATAGGTGTGTAAGGCTGTTAGGGGATGCTGACCAAATGGTCTGTGTGCATGAGAGAGCTGTTATTCTGTTGTCCAGGCCGCAGGTTGTGTGAACATCCCGTCCTGAAGGCTGCTGATGTTTAAAATGGATTGTAGTATCCATGATGTCATATCGTCTTGTCATAGTGTGTGTGTGAGTACATGAGTTATAAGAACCTCCTTAGACCTGAAGGCTAAACGGGGCACATGTGTCTGAGTGATCTCCGATACTGTAGCTGTAGCGCCTAAATCCTCCCTGCGTCGACCTTACAGTAAGACCCCTGCGGCCAAGCGAGAGTTCTAGAGCGAAGACACTCACGCCCATGTCCGTGACCTGACATAAACACGTTCCATAAACGTTAACACCAAGGGCCCTTTGGAACGCTCCTCGCGGAACCCTTGATGCTGAGCTGCCTGGAGATGGACTCCGCAGACGTGCCTGACGTGCACGACGCCCCCGCTCTCAGAGCAGAGCAGAGCAGAGGGCAGGCCTGCCTTGCATGGGGTGCGGTCAGACCCGGCCAACCTGAGAGAAACCACGCCGCTGTTTTCCGTGCCGTTACAACACCAAAGGAATGCTGCGCAGTAGCTCATAAAAAGAGAGAAAGAGAGAGAGAGAGGGGGGGAGAGAGAGAAGATAGACACAAGGAGAAGTGGAATATCTGGAATCTAGATTGGGATACATAAAGCATAATGCATTCATCTCGGCGGGAGGCGTGTGCCTTTGTTTCTGGACGTTTCCTTGGCGGTGCTGCTTTCTGGCTGGCTGGCTGGCTGGCGCTGACCCCTGACGATCCACCTCTGGCTCGAACAAGTGCCTTTGCCCTCTGGACTCTGTCTCTGTTCTCCACTGCTGTCTCTTTGGCCTGAGCAGATAACGCTGGGAAAAAGGCAGGGGGAAAGACAATCTGTAAAGCCTGTAGGGGTGATGTGATCTACTGAACTAATCTTGTTCTTGGATACATTGGCCTTTAAGGCTCAGAATAAATCAGAGCGAGGAGTCTCACTACCTTGCCCTCAACCACCACCCCATGTCCAACCACTTCCACCCCCTGGCCTTCTCTTCTCTCTCTTCCTCCCTCCCTCCATCCCTCTCTCCTCCTCCTTCTCCCCCTTCTCTCTTTCTCTCTGTCTCTTCCCCCCCCCCTTTACAATTCCACATGTGCTCGATATATCACTTAAAGTGTATCACCTTATCCCTTTGTTTATCATCTCCTAGGATAAGCATGTGGAATCCTCATCTTCTCCCCTTTCCCCTGTCTAGAGTATTTCCAAAAAGTATTTTACAAGCAACCAGTTACGGTGGGGGTAATGCTTCGCAGCAGCCGAGGCTGGTAGCGCACATGATATCTTGAATGTAACAATCAAAGAGGCATGCAAGATTTTGGAATTTCCGCTGGGCTGGCCGTTCCCGTTCCGCAGATGTGCTGTGTTGCTGTTGCTGTTGTGAGGATCTCTCTCTCTCTCTCTCTCTCTCTCTCTCTCTCTCTCTCTCTCTCTCTCTCTCTCTCTCTCTCTCTCTCTCCACAGGTCCAAATGCCGTAATGTCAAGTTTTCTTGGCAGGCAGGAGAGAGAAGTGGAGGGGGGTGGTGGAAAAAGAAAAAACACTTCAAACAAACTAACATCTTATTGCCATGTGTCAATAGGAACACTCAGAGTGGGAATGAGCAGGGATGATCCTGGAGCCAGGCAAGCCCCCCCCCTTGCCCCCCCCTGAGGTTTCGCCCAGTGCTCTGAGTGAGTCAAAGGCAGGATGAATGGACCAAGGGGTGGGGTTCCGGGTGGAGCTTAGTGGGTGGAGCGGGGGGCTGGAGGGGGGTGGAAAACAGTGCAGCGATCAAGACGTGGGCTATAAAAAATGCTGCTCCGTCTGTTTTGAATTTGGCCGATGTTTAATGTATGTGTACAGGGCGCACATGAAAGCCGGACAATTTGTCCATTTAATTTACTGTAATCCCTCTTGAAGCGTGCGTTGTTAGGCTGCTTCCTTGTGCCACAGAATGCACACGTTTGGCTGGGTGGGGAAAAGGCAGATACTTTGAAGAGGTGGACTCATACTGTATGGTCCAAGATTCTGCTGCAGGGATGAGAAAATAGTCATGGCAGATTCAAAAAGTGGTGCCCATCAAAAAGGAGGGCAAGGTGGGAGGGAGGGAGGAAGAGAGAGAGAGAGAGAGAGAGAGAGAGAGAGAGAGAGAGAGAGAGAGAGAGAGAGAGAGACTGAATACAAGGTGGTGCCAATGTGGTATTTGGCACCTTGCAAAAAACATGAATACAGCAAACTTCAAAATATTTACAACGGTCGAGATATGGAGATATTTGTTCCCGCTAACACGTTGTCATACAAAACTATACTGTTATGGTGTATTGTCATGTGACCCATAGCATTTATGATCTATATCTTTCTTTCTAATTTCATCACAATGACTCTATTACACAAAACAATGTGTGAGCGATGGTTATAGATGGTAAATTGTGGATATGCAATGTGAATTCCTTACACTGTGAATGTCATTATGAACACGCCGTTATACTATATGCACTGGACAGGACCTGGCATGGATGACTGGCTGACTGGCTGACTGGCTAGCTGTCCTGTTGGGGAGAGTAGATACGGACAGCAGAGCAAGAGACAGACTCTGGGCCAGACAGGGACAGATTATGACTCCTAGGGCCCCTGGTCCAGCCAACAAAAAAGCCCCCCCTCCATGGATGGTGCTAGTTTCCAAAAATGTTGAGGGTTTGAGAGGCTTTATGTTGTTGGGGGTTTTGGGGGTTTCTACCTTGAGTCATTCTAAAGATACAGTTGTTAAAAGTGCAATTTTGGCGCATTGTGAGAATGGAAATGCAAAGGCTTGGGTTTCAGGGCCTCCTTGGCTCTCGGGCCTCTGGGCTTGGGCCCGGTAGGCCCGTGCAGTAATCCATCCTCGGGGCCAGGGAGTCTTGGCTCGCTTGGCTGTGTTAATGGGACGAGGAAAGGGGAATTAATTTTAATGTTTCGCATGCAAATACTTTTTATGCTCTCCCACAGTTTTGTGTTACACGACGCCATAAAGGAAAAGAAGAAGAAGAAGGGAAAAGGAAGGGGAGAAAAAAATTAAAACATGGGGAAGTGATGCTCAGATTTCAGACCCTTTCCAAGCTCCTTGGTCTTGTGTACACATATTTCAGTCTCATATTTTCCTTTCTTGAGTGGTGGTTGGTTTTGTTTTCGAAGGTTGCATGACCTGGTTGTTAACAGCCACCGTGGTGACACATTGCCCCCCGATGAGAGAGAGAGAGAGAGAGAGAGAGAGAGAGAGAGAGAGAGAGAGAGAGAGAGAGAGAGAGAGAGAGAGAGAGAGAGAGAGAGAGAGAGAGGATGTGACTAAACTCCTGTTACAGTAAGGCACTGTAGTAAACACCGTCACGGTAAGCCTCCAGGGGTGCATTTTTGGAAAGCTTAGTTGCTAACTACGTTAGCTACTTTGTTATTTGCTTTGCAATTTCCCATTGCCAACCACTGAAGTTGCTAACTGGCTATCTACTACGCTTTCGAGAAGCGCACCCCAGAGTTGTGCCATAGGTGCCATGGTGTTTCTTCAGAAAATAGTGTGGTGTTGGCACTAAACAGTCCAGCTCTGATAAGTGCCACTATCTCACCCCCAGCATGGGAAGTGGAGCAGAGGTGCTTCTTTTGGGGAATTTCCATGAATTGGCTACTTTTCCAAGGTAGCCTGAAGGACGCAAGGCCGGCGTGACTGGTAGTGGCAGGCCCGCCGACAGGGAGGGACAAAGGGGTATGTTGTCCCGGGCCCTGGGAGATAGGGTGCCCAGAATTGGGTCCCTATTACATTGTATGTATTGGGTAGGGGGCCCTTCTAGATGACTTTGCCCTGGGCCCAGTAAAAGCTGTCAGCGGCCCTGTGTAGTGGAAAAAGTTAGCTTTGTTTGGGCTGTACACATGCATGTGCCACATTAGATGGGGCCAGCATCTTTTGCTCCTGCGTAACACCAAACACAAGTGACATTTGTGCCTCGCTAGCTTGTTTACGGTGTGCAGGTGTCAAATTCAGGCCTTCCAGGTTATTTGGCTGTTAGTGTTTTGCTTGTTCTCTTGCCCTGTCAAGAATGGGGCAAATGTGTAATGCCCTGTTATATGACCTCACTGACTCACTTGCACTTGACTGCAGAGCTAACCGGAGATAACAGGGATTGCTGCGGATAGGTGTGTGGCTGAAAAAAAAAATCCATCTGAACTGGTTTGAATGTTACAGTATTACAATGAGGTATTCAGAATGATTGCCACTGCACTCATTTGTTGTACTGTATTACATTACTTTATAATATGCATTACATTACACTTTACGATACGATACGATACGATACGATACGATACGATACGATACGATACGATACGATACGATTATACTTTGTCAGTTAACAGCAAAATTCAGTTTGCATCCCTGAGCAAGACTCATTTAAGACAGGACATACACATAACATCACATTGCAAGATTGCACAACTGACAAAATCAGAGGACACAGGCCTACAGACATACATGCATATTACATACAACCTATATGACTTGAAGATGTTACCAACATGGACTGAAAACACTATGCAGTCCTACGACTTGTCATGACACCTTTATGAGAGCAACCAACACTATGCTCAGGAATTGTGTCTTTGCTAAGAGACTGACTTGGATTCCTATCAGCCATCCAGCAGGCCAGAACTGGGACCAAAAAAAGACTCGGGCGTTTTTACACGGCCTCTTCTCAATTTTGGGACAGTCCAGTAATATTACTGAAGAAATGGATGATGCAGGGTAATCCACATAAATACCAAAGCGAATATTTTCCGTTTGTGTTCCCATGGATAAAATATTGCAATAAAATTATAGTTATATATTATTTTTATTACCTATATATTATTATTTAGTTTGTCCTGACAACCTCTCAAATTGCATAAAATTTGTAACTTTTGCTACAGCTTCCACTGACTAGAATTTGTATTTTGCCAAACACAAATCTCTTAAAATGGCGAAAACAGCTCAAATAAGAGATATGATTTTCCAGAAAACGCAATGAATATGAATAATGTGGAAAATGATATAAAGTAATGAGTGAATACACCTGAAATATTACCAAACACCTCCCTTGTCTAGTTTTATGTACTGGAACGTGTTTTTCGCTCAAAAAAATAAAAATAAAACACATTTTTGTTTTGATACCTTTTGCGTTGTTGCCTCAGCCTTCAGGGAATCTCCAAACGATTCATGGTGGAACTTTATAAGTCCCAATAAATAGTAATGCGCAGAGCAAAAACAACTTTATTACCGAAAGACTGTGATTCTTCCCCTCCTGGCCGCAGCCGGAGTCAGATCACACCAGAACTAATGGCACTCAACGAGAGCACCGGCTGCGGAGGCTGTAGATCTTTCATTCACACAGAGGGAGGGAGCAAGAAGGGAGGAAAGAAGGGAGGAAGGGGGAGAGAGAGAGAGAGAGAGAGAGAGAGAGAGAGAGAGAGAGAGAGAGAGAGAGAGAGAGAGAGAGAGAGAGAGAGAGAGAGAGAGACTGGAATGGGGCTTAGGAACAAGAGAGAGAGGGAGAGTGAAAAACTGAGAAGAGAAGTATGATGTAAATGAAGTGAATCAAGAAAAGGCATTCAAGGGCATTGGTGAGAAGGAGGGGAGAATAAGTCTGACTTGAGACGAACAAACAGAATGACGGAGAACGTACCAGAGGAAGAGAAAGAGAGGGAAGATAGAAGAGGGAGGGAAGGAGGGCAAGCAGCCCATCTTCCCCTATCATAGTTCAACCCTCTAGGGCCACATGAGAACAGCCGATCATATAAACAGATAGCTACGCACCAGTGGGGAGGAGAGGAGAGGAGAGGAGAGGAGAGAAGAGAAGAGAGGAGAGAAGAGAGGAGAGGAGTAGAGAAGAGAAGAGAAGAGAAGAGAAGAGAAGAGAAGAGAAGAGAAGAGAAGAGAAGAGAAGAGAGGAGAGGAGAGGAGAGGAGAGGAGAGGAGAGGAGAGGAGAGAGTTTAGTTTAGTTTAGTTTATTGGTTTATTTCATCAGGGACCATGTGCAAAGTACATTAGTTACATAGTAAAAAGATGACCTGCACCAGATTATAGCTAATAGCTAATTTCCATCTGCAGTCCCTGGGCAGGTAAAAAAAACAAACAAACATACAATCCAGTAAAATGGGAGCAGCCACTCAGGCATACAACCCCTGCCACACACACACACACACACACACACACAATAAAAACATGTCATATGCAAAAAAGACTACAATGTGCAAAGTGTCAGAACAGGCATGTGCAAAACTATTAGTGGTCACAAGACTGGTTACATGAAAGCCATCTCTTCACTTCACGTGAGAAGGAATAAAAGTTTGTAATGCTTTTTAGGTGGGTGGGAAGGGCATTCCATTGTTTTGTTGCTCTGAAGGAAAAGGCAGATTGTGCAAATGCTGTTACCCGGCTTGGGAGGGTACAGTTTCCTATGATGGTGGATCTAGTTGTTCTGCTGATTTGTTCAGCGCAAGGATGGATGAAGGTTTTCAGAGGTGGAGGAGCGGAGTTGTGAATGATTTTGTGCACAAGGCGCACATCAGAATATAAAATTATGTTGTCAAAACTGAGCAAGTTATACTTGTCCAGTATGGCACAGTGGTGAAATTGAGATGGACGTTTGTCCAAAACTTTAAGAGCTTGTTTGTAAAGTGATGAGATGGATTTCATGGTAGTCTTGTTAGCCTGAGACCAGCTTGACATACAATAATGCATATGAGACATTATCATGGCATTTACATAGGTCTTTGCAGCATCAATAGTTAAAGAATTGCGAATATGTCTAAAATTTGCTATGCTATATTTCACAGAAGAGAAGAGAAGAGAAGAGAAGAGAAGAGAAGAGAGGAGAGAAGAGGAGAGGAGAGGAGAGGAGAGGAGAGGAGAGGAGAGGAGAGGAGAGGAGAGGAGAGGAGAGGAGAGGGGGGTGAGGGGTGATTCCACCCCATGCTCTTTCCTGGACAACAGATAGCTGATCAAAGTGGAATTTTTGCCTGACGACCGTGGAAACAAAAGGAGGGGGTGTAAAAAAAACAGTATATGTTTGGAGGGACTGAACTGTAGTGTTATACTGTCTAGGAAAGGACTCCATAAAAAACTCCATAGAGACCCATCATGACCCTCAGAGTTATCCACAGTGCTTGAGCCGCAGATTAAGGTCTAGATAAGGGGTGTAGTGTAGCGTAAACACACGTAAGCAGAGTTTATTCACCTCTTATATGTCAGGAAAGACATTTTGTCCATCTCTGAACAGAGTTTCTCCATCGTTCAATGGTTTATGTAGCTTGTGGTAGAATGTAACACCGATTCAAACATTGCTCTGCAAAGTTCATCTTTACGTTTTCTTTAACTCCTTTAACATCTTTAACGTTAATCTGTCCATTCATTGTGTCTGTCAGGGTGGCTGACAACTTTGACAAGGCCTAGGACAAAGTCATGTGAAACGCCCCCCAAGCCCAATACAATGTAATGAAGTAACCAATTTTGAGCCCCCTCTTAGCCGGGGCGTGGGACAACTGACCTGTTTGCCTCAGCCCCCGCCCCCCCACCTCCCTTCCCTGATGTCTGGCTGGCTGTGTGTCTGTTTGTCCATCTGGGGGCCTGAGGGCCTTGTATCAGCAAAGCTGATCCGCCCCACAGCGCTACACTGCAGCTCTGATTCGCACAGTGAGTCTCGGCCAGCTGATTATGCAGCACACATGCGGCCGGCCGTCATTCCCTCTCATCCCAGCCAAAGACTGCTCTTCCTACAGGAGCAGGGGCGTAGCAGCAAATCGTGGGCCCTATGTACAATCAGCTCTGATGGACTCCCCCAGCCATACATCAAACTGAATGTGGGCCCCCTATATACATGGGGCCCTGGTGACTCGGTCACTCTTTACCCTTCTGAACGACACCCCTATCTAGGAGCCACACAGTAGAGGATGACATTTTTCAGGAATTCCCGTGGGTCCCGCGGGTCCTGCGGGATTCCCGCGGGATGGGAGTCAAAATTTTAAAGATGACCGGGAGCGGGCAGGAGAGGGAATAAAGATGAATGGGAGCGGGCAGGAGCGGGAATAAAAATTAACGTGAGTAGGAATGCTAGTTATTTTTTCTTTAAAAAACGAACCAAAAAAAGCCTAGTTTTTTTGACGAAATGGGATTGGGGTTGATTTTGAGTGGGAGTGGGCAGGATTGGGAGACATTCTTTTCAGGAGTGGACGGGATGGGATTTGTTTCTTTTACTCCAGTCCGGGATGGGACGGGATGGAATTTTTTTTCTGGGACAGGGATGGGACGGGAGTGAAAATCCTCTCCCGTGTCATGCTTTACCACACACCGACCGACCAACAGACAGACAGTTGTCACATGACACAGCCATCCAATGAGCGACTCAGCACCCTGCGGAACGAAATATACCGGCAGTTTCTCTGCACTGCAACGAGTGTAGAGAGACCCATTGGCTCTCAGCAGTGGGCATGGACGCAACCAAGCATAAAAATGCTTGATCAACACAAGATCTGCTCAGTCTAATAAAGGTGAGGTTGAATGATTGGCAAACAAGTTGGACAGTTTTTTTCTAATGTGATTTCCCAAGACATAAAAAACGCTGCTTCCTACTTGGAGCAGCAAGTGAACTGCCTCACAAGCATGTGGGCTACACCTGCAATGCACGTCAGATTGATGAATGCCAATCACCGTGGATTACCGACAGCATGGAGGAATTCCCATGCCAAAGCAGTTGCCCTTATGGTACTGCGCGGCTGCTAAGCAAAACTTTTGTTCCTGCGATGGTTTTATGCCATGTGACATAACTGCGGCGCAGAGGTCACTCCCTTATGCTGCGTCGTGAACGGAAATTCTAACCAGGATGCTTCACGCGGACACAGTGAGCATGCTCGCTGCCTAGCAAATTGGCTGCCTGGCCGAAAAAACGCAGTCTTGAACGAACCTAGTGTTATTCATGTAATTCATCCATCAGCAGAGAGCATTATAGAAGCTGTACAGACGGAAAGACACAGTGAGATGGGATGACGGGCATTCAGGGGTTGGACATAAATACATAAATAGTAGCAGTGTAGCTGTCAACAAATTAGGATGTAAATCTCATGTAGCACCAAATGTGAGTTAAATTATAGTTTGTAAAGAAGTGCCCTAGCCTTGCTAGGACGAGTAATGCCCAGTTATCACGAATTTCCCAGAAGAGTATCCAGTCAGTAGTTCTAAGTGTAATTAATAATTGAATACACTGGGCGCAAATGGGCGTTCCTCATCCTAGCAAGGATAGGACACTTCACTTTGAGAAATACCCACTGTGAGATGGGATGATCTCAGGGAGACGTTGACGGTAATTCATGGGGGTTGTTGGACATACATGCGTAAATAGTAATAGTGTAACCGCTGTCAACAAATTAGGATGTAAAATTCATGTAGAATGAAAGGTGAGTTAAATTATAGTTATGTTCAAATCCAGTTCTTTGGTCAATTCACATTTGTTCTTAATTTTGAACGTTTTATATACTATAGCCTATATACTGTGTGTGTATAAATATATATCAACATTCAAAATATACAAAAAACATAAATGGTTCTGAAATGGAAAACGCCCTGAAAAGTTCAAGAATGTGTAATGGAGATGAATGAGGATTTTGTTCAGTAATGTCTCCTCTGACGAGCAGCCGTAGTGTATCAGGACCTCCCCTGTGCTGCTGCTCCAGAGTCTTCTCCTCTGCCAGTGCTTGGATGTCGGCAGGCAGGCAGGCAGGGCGGTGTACGCTCATGGCCGTAACTACCATTGAGGACACAGAGGTCATGTCCTCTGTATTTTTTTCAGTAATGTAAAATTTACCTATGATGAAAATTGATATATCAACAATGATAAATTCAGTCTGTATACGACATCCCCATTTATCCTCAAGGCAGTTATTAATAAAAACAAACTTAAGAGTTTGACTGAAGTATTTGAAGCATTGTAAATGAGAGTATACAGTACTGCACAAAGTATTTGACCCCGGTATTTGAAAATGTCTAGTTACGGCCCTGTAAACGTTTGCTCCTCGTTCACTTGTTCGCTCACAGACGAAGGCCTCTGGCAGGAGAAGAGTGAAGATTAGTGCAGGAGGCTCTGGGGGGCGATGGAGGAGAGAGAGCAGAGAGAGGAGAGAGAGAAGAGAGGAGAGAGAGAGGAGAGAGAGAAGAGAGGAGAGAGAGAAAAGAGGAGAGAGAGAGGAGAGAGAGAAGAGAGGAGAGAGAGAGGAGAGAGGGAGGATATGCTGAAGCCATCAGCCTGCCTGCAGCCGTGGTGGTCCACGAGGCGTCTCAATAAAAAGAGATCTGAAACACTGACCCCGCGAACAGGGAGGGCCTCACTCTGTCTGAAAACTAACACACACACACACGCGTGCACGCACATGCACACACGCGCACGCACACGCACGCACGCGCGCGCGCACACACACACACACACACGCATGCATGCGCACACACACACAC
>NC_085859.1:48123957-48173957 GCF_034702125.1 Engraulis encrasicolus | reverse complement strand
TGCATTCCAGTGCCGCAGACACGCAAGGGCCCTTTAGTTCTACACAGCGTGCTCATATAATGCTCCGACACCTGGTCCCTCTTCCTTTAATGTGGGAATCGCAGACTAATTCAGCCTGGAACGCTCAGCTTCGGACGGGGATGGGTTCTCAAGACCGTGCACCTGATACAAAAAAAGGAGTTCACAGGGCTCCACCAGAAGAACGAAGAAAAAAAAACCGACAAGAAAAGAAAGAAAGAACAGATAGATAGATAGCTCCCTTGAGGACCCAAAACCTACTCCATCTTCTCATCCGTTGTAAGCTACAATCTCATTTTTTTCTGCCCGCCGTTGGCCCTGGCATGCCCTTGACAACCTCCCACCTCGACCCTCTCATTTCAAAGCTGCATAGAGCGCAGGGCAAGGCCAGTCAGGAGGAATAGGAAGGTGGGGGGCTGAAAAGCTGGCTCGGCTTGACTCGGGTTGTCCATGGTTATTATGTTGTGCACTATCTCTTTATTGTTCTTACCTTGGAAAGACAAGTAACCCACACCATCCCAACACACATACACACATACACACACACAAACATGCACACACGCATGCTCACACACGCACGCACATGCATACATGCATGCACGCACTCCCACACATGTATGCATGCGCACACACACACACACACACACACGCACACACACACACACACACACACACACACACACACACACACACACACACACACACACACACACACACACACACACACACACACACACACACCCCTCCCCCTTTGTTACAGTGTGGCCTATGTGACATGTGTAGCCTACTCTACCCGTGTCCAGGTTAGCCACGGCACCTTACTTCCTTCCTGACCTCCACTTGGCTCTATACCTCCCAGGAGATGGAGCAGCCTGAAGGCAGGTGAGTTTCCATTTTGTGGGCTGGAGGGTGGAGGGTGTCTGTGTGTGTGTGTGTGTGTGTGTGTGTGTGTGTGTGTGTGTGTGTGTGTGTGTGTGTGTGTGTGTGTGTGTGTGTGTGTGTGTGTGTGTGTGTGTGTGTGTGTGTGCGTGCGCTTGTAATTTGATGAGGGCCCCTTCCAGTTCAGCCCTGAAGCAGACAGGCTGTGACATGGGCCCTCGAGACTCAGCTCACCTTCGTTTGGAGTTGGGGTGCGCAGACTGAAACAAGTGGCTCCCCACCGTTCGGACCTGTAACACACACACACACGCACTTACACACACACACACACACATGCATGCACACACACACACACATGTGCGTGCACACACACACATGTGCGTGCACACACACACACACACACACACACACACACACACACACACACACACACACACACACACACACACACACACACACACACACACACACACACACACTCTAACACACAGACACACACACGCACACACACACACACATACACGTGAACACACCACACCACACCACTCCATTCCATTCCTAACGCCTATCAAAGGATCACCTTTCTCAGGTGCCAGAGTCCCACAGCTCATTTCCTGAACCCGTAACACCTATGAAACCCAATGGCTTGAGGGCTGTCCGGAGGCCTTTAAAGCATCCAGCGTTTATTCCGTTTTGAAACAATAGTGTTGTAAATGACACAATCCATACCCATCCATTAAAAAAGGCAGTTTCCTTATTTCATTTCCAATTTGTTTCTCATCAGTCCTGAAATCTAATACGGCACAGTTAAAGCATTACCTGCTAACACCTGTGTGTGTGTGTGTGTGTGTGTGTGTGTGTGTGTGTGTGTGTGTGTGTGTGTGTGTGTGTGTGTGTGTGTGTGTGTGTGTGTGTGTGTGTGTGCGCGTCTCTGTGTGTGCGCGTCTCTGTGTGTGCGTGTGTCTCTCTCTGTGTGTGAATTATCAGTTAAATATTGCTTGCCTAGTAAGAATTTTGACTGCAGTATACAAACTTTTATGTCATGATTTAGAGGATGAAATAAAAATTAGCTTCCGCAGTATTATTAGTTATGCTTAACAGTTGTTGGGCTGTATAATCTATTGCTGAGCCTGTGAATGAGAAAGAGAATTAAAAGAAAAAAATAACTGCTGGTAGGTGCATAAGAGATTACCCATAAGCAACTGATCAGAAAAAAATGATAAATCTCCCGCACACTGACCATTTCACTTTAACTTAATTCATGACTTGTCAGTCTTAGAACCTCATCATTTAAAAAAAATATTAAAGGTCTAAGACTAAAACTTCATGAATAAAATCTAAAACACTAAAATGTGTTTTCATGCATTTTTTGTAAATCATTTTGTAATAATCCATCTTGTCAAAAACAGACATTTACTCAGTAGATATTTTATTGTATAGAATAACATCATCAATGTATACCATTACATCATCAATGTAGTGTATATTTCGAATTATGTAGACAAAATTATCAACGTATGATTAAGGACATTACATGATATTTATTAATTAGAGTTAGTCTCGCATTAAATCTGCATGCAACCACATGAAATTAATATGATTATTTTTTTTCCTTGTGAAAATCTGGAGGCAATATTGATGTGCCACGGAACCCGCAAAAGTGTGATTTGATTTCTCTAATCAGAATCTGATCATGAACAGACTACATATGTATTGAAAAGTAACTACTGAACAAAGTTATGGCAGAGAGGGTGGAAATAACTGACACATAGATGAAGCCCAAGTAGCATGTGCTGAAAAACACGTTTTCACTGGCCACATGGAGGATGCACACTGTGTGCCAAATGCGTGCATGAAGAAGCGCCTCACCGCCAGAGAGGAGAGGTCGTGTCTGTGGGAGCAAGAGAGAGGGGCGCAACACATCCATAAAAGGCACATCTTTCACATGCAGAAATACCAAACTATCAGTCACACAGCGGGCAGCCCCCGAGCAGTGTAAACGGCCTTTATACCTGATCGCACAACCATCCGCAACATGTGTTTCCAAAATGTGTGTGACACCTTACCCACTCCGCCTCTCCTACAAGTTCAAAGGACCTGCATGGCATTTAGTGTGTCTGTGCAATGTCCTCTCCTTTCTGGAAAAAAATGAAACGATAAAAAGTATGTACTTTGAACTTCAGTTGCATGGCATGGTATATTGCCATAACCCAGCACACAGGTTCACCAAAGAAGCACTATGATTTTTGTTATGGTATGGCACCTTGCACACTGAGACATTCAGTGTGACCAAATAATCTCAAACATAAACTATTCCTGACAGATGTTATCATCGTTTACATCATTGTCTTCTGGATTTTATGGAAATTGCCAGAATCTTAGAAGATGTTTTGACACCAGATTAATTCCTCAAACTGCATATTTTACAAACATGATGGCATCATGGACTGGTTGACCATTACTTAGATCCACAGCATTGGAAATTACAAGTTTGGAAGTCTCAACCACCACATTACAATATTTCACATTCCACTTAGCAGACACTTTCTTTCAAAGTCCCTGATCATAGATGGCACAAATGCAGTTATGCCCAGTGTATCAGAGTACGCATAGATTGTAACTGTCATCTCAATCAGCCAATCAAACACCAGAGTTGAGACAGTATAACAGTATAACAAACACTCCAAGTGTAGTAGACTTTAAAACTGAAATGCTACTCTGAAAAGGCTATCTATTCGTTTTCAGATAAATGTCTGACTGAGATGGGCTGTGACCTGTGTTAGCAGTTACGAGCTTGCCATCATGGTGGCAATGTGGGCATGAGACAAAGCCATGCCGCTCTGCTCCCCGCTCAGGGCTGCCAGCTGGTCAGAATCAGACTTTGCCATCAGCAGAGCTGCCATGCATCACTCCCCCGACGGTGACAAGACCTGCATAGCAAAGACCCCTCGCTATGCCATGCTCGATGGCCAGCCTAAACCTGGCCAGATGAAAGTGTTACGCTGACACAGGTTGTGCGTGCGCGCGTGTGTGTGTGTGTGTGTGTGTGTGTGTGTGTGTGTGTGTGTGTGTGTGTGTGTGTGTGTGTGTGTGTGTGTGTGTGTGTGTGTGTGTGTGTGTGTGTGTGTGTGTGTGTGTGTGCATGTGTGTGTGTCTGTGTGCTTCTTGAACTGTCCTTGTGGGGAAGAAATCTTCTTTAGGATTTTTAGGATCCAAGTAGTTGTAACTTGTAAATTATTTCTATATCTGGGGACTGGTGAGGGTTAGGGTTTGTTTTGGCACAATTTACAGTAGAATACAGTATTACATTGCCATCAGGCCTATAGGATTAATATGAATGGGAGTCAAGGGGAAGGCCCCACAAGGATACGTAGGTAATAATGTGTGTGTGTGTGTGTGCGTGTGTGTGTGTGTGTGTGTGTGTGTGTGTGTGTGTGTGTGTGTGTGTGTGTGTGTGTGTGTGTGTACATGCGCACGCGTGCGTGTCTGTGTGTTTGTGTGCGTGCGTGTGGGTGTGTGTGTGGTAGGTATCCAAACTAGAACAGAGGACTCAGGTGCGCTCAGCTGGGCAGCCCCCTGTTCCACCCATGAACTGCCTCTGCTTATCACTTGATCAGTCTGTGGTGAAAGTGATACGTGATCCCTTTACGGCAGCTTATCTGATGGAGATTGAAAGAGGAGAGACACAAAACGGGGGAATTTTACAGATGACTAATGGCTTGTTTCACATTAATCGCTGTCTCAACAGCCGCTGAACTCAAAGGCAAATATACACCGTGTGCATATTGCCTCATGTCTCATGGACAAGACCACTGTGCCAATTCATGTCTGTAGGTGTTGTACTCTCAAGGTTGGAGGTGTTTGTGTGTTTTCCTTGTAGCTATCCTGTGTAAACTAGTCAGGGTTAGCCATCATTGTATTCACATTATCAAACACCATAAATAAAACAATTACAAGAACATGGTTACAGTAGTTACGTAACACTTCAATAATCATTCACTGATTGTTAGATTCATTAGTCTTACATTATCCCAGTCTTCATTATTCATTATTTAAAAAAGTTCAATGTACTCCAAGAACAATTCATAACAAAATATTTAGATGAGTTAACAAATGCATTTTTTAATTATGGTTATGACAAAGGGGACCAACAGAAAAAATGGTAAAAGGGTGGCCCCCAATAAATTAATACAAGAATTGCAGTCGAGAGTATGGCTTTTCTCTGAGCAACTACAAAAAATAAATGTAAACGTTGTCAAATTCCCTCAAGTACACTTCGAATAAGTCTTAGCACGACAGAAAGTGGTGCTTTAAAACGGATAATTAAACAAATGAAATGAAATAAAAAATGACTATGCTTACTGTGCTGTACTGTGCAGTGCAGTCCCATCTTTGACCAGTGATTGCACCCCATTACGCAAAAGCAATTGGCGCAGTCAATAAATCAGCAGATAGCACACATAAAGATATTTAGGAGGCTCATTTGGGCCGTATGTGGTTACGGAGGCAGGAAGAGAAAAAAATAGCTTGCCCGGTATCGGTCGCATAAAGCCTTTTCACAGCACATTAGCCAGCGAGACACACAGCTGCTAGAGTACTCTCGGTACCTCCTGATAGTTCACGATTCCTCAGAGTTCAAATGCGCAGCGATCTCTGGGGGATTATTATCAAGCTCTACAGTTAATATTTGTGCTCGCAATGGCCTATAAAGAGAAAGATGAATGACATCAATCTCTACAGCTGGTTACAGATTTTGTTGTGCGAATTTAGGGGTTGGTGGCAGGGAGAACAAGTTTTCATACAACATCTGTTTGTTGATTTGTGCATTTTCAACCTTGCTTGCTATTTTTTATTTTATTTTATTTTTAATCATTATTTATTTTCACAGTACTTATGAATATGGAATTTCACTTTCTATTGAACTTGTCTGAACACTCCAGATTTGAATTGGACAGATGGGGCACACCTAAGGCGCTTCGGCTTTGTTTGCTAGCAAACATGTATCAGTTAGTGCGTGATTTGCATTGCTTTTATAGAAAAGTGCGACCTAATGCAGAGTTTTTGCATGGGCCTCATGTGTCTGATAAAGTGCAGATGTCACCATCTGTGTACTCAAGGCTGTCACGATGAAGTAGGTTGTTTTAAGGGTGACAGGCAGCGATGGGCATGTCGTGCTTGACTATATTGTGTTCACACAGTCACAAAAACAACTTTGGAGGCGGGAGAGAGAGGCTACAGTAAATGGTGGGTTTTGGATGTTCTTTTATGTGGAAGAACATATTTACTATTCCTGTGGGTGTATGTCCTACTCAAACTGTGCCATGTATTACTCAATTATGAGGTAGGCGACCATGTCATCCAAGTATTTCCGTCTCTGTAAAGTGAATCAGAGCTTCCACCCTCTTGCCTCAGAGACAGAGAAACAGACAGACAATATACCTGTAGATAGATAGATAGATAGATAGATAGATAGATAGATAGATAGATAGATAGATAGATAGATAGATAGATAGATAGATAGATAGATAGATAGATAGATAGATAGATAGATAGATAGATAGATCGATCACACAAAGGTTACATTTGCGTTGGATACTGCACCTGTATTTACAGGCACACACTGTTTGTTAACATGTGGACATTCAATGTGTAGGTGTAAGCAAACCTGTTCTCATGACATCTCATCATGACCTTGGAACGGCTATTTTCGGATATGTCCTGTTGTTTACTTTTAACAACCTAAAACACTCTTATCCCCCCGCAACCTGCTCATCCCCCCATACTTTGACTGTTGTGGTAAATATGCATGTCAATGGGCCATATCTGAATATTAAAAACAGTGTGTTGTGGCTGTGTTGCCGCAGACATGCAAACTGACTGAGTGGATGGAGGGTGCGTAATGTTATGGGCTTGGCCTACTGATGAAAGTGAACATTTAGTGCAAAGGTAAAATGTTGTCATAGAAATACAGCTAATGGCCCTGCTGTGGCCTAACACAGGGCTCTGGGTGACTACGCCGGCGACCCAGGTTCAACTTGGGCCTGGGTCATTTGCCAATCCTTCCCCATCTCTCTCCCCGTTTCCTGTCTCCCTTCCACTGTCCTGACAAAAAGGCAAAAAAGCTCTAAAAAATATTTGAAAAGAAAGAAATATAGCTAACAATGTTACAGATTATTTCCTACTGTGTGGCAAAATATAGCCTACTTTTCCCTGCTTAAAGACTGTTTTATTTTCTTTTGTCACGGCATGCATTGCTTTGTCTCGAAATGAAAGGACATTCAGTCAGACTGTATCTTCAGTATGCACACACTGCTATTCAAGCATAAAATAGTTGAAGCAACAGTTCAACTTTTTTCCCTGAGAAAAAACAGGAGACAAATTGACACTTTTGTCCGCTTTTGTCCTCGGCATGTCAAAGTACGGCAGTATCCTGCCCTGAGATTGATTCCACTTTTCAAACATGAGGGCAAAGGCACAAAAGGACATGTCAGTTACAACTCCCCAGTGAGCTCCGCTCCGGGCCAAATTCCATATCCCCACGCTGGCTGATAGTCAAGGATGTTAGACAAACTAGCTGCTCATTTCTGAGCTGCATTTAGCCAGGAGAATGTGGAGAGAGGAGAGCACTTGGGAAGAGAAGGGGAGGAGATGGAGGGAGAAGAGTAGAAGCACTGGGAGAAGGTGGGGGAGGGACAGGGGACGGGAGCTGTCCTGTCCGCCGCGCTCAAAGGCGAGCCAAAATAAAACAACCCGAATGGACATTTTTCAATCTGGCCGCTGACACGACGGCTTATCTCTCCGGCAGAGCAGTGCGGAGGCTTGTTACATGCCTCGGTGACATCGGCACACAAGCCTCGGAGAGTGAAAGACAAGTAGGAGGTGGAGGAGGGTGTGTGTGTGTGTGTGTGGGATGAGTGTGCGTGTGTGTGTGTGTGTGTGTGTGTGTGTGTGTGTGTGGGGGGGGTGATGGCTGAAGTAGGAGGAGGAGGAGGGTGTGTGTGTGTGTGTGGAATGAGTGTGTGTGTGTGTAGGGGGGGGGGTGATGGCTGTGGGGGGAACACAAACCTGTACAACCTTGCCACTCCACCCACCCTTTCCCAAATACACCCCCCCCCATCCCCATGCTCCCTATCCATCATAAGGCAGGCTATCTGCATCATGCTTTATTCCAATAAAGCCTCGTGAAACCAGAGCTGATTTCTTGCTAAATTCCGACATTAGTCACAGGCACATATTTCAGGCTTAAGGAAGCCTAAGGGGAGTAATTGAGGTGAGATGAGGTGGGAAGGAAGGTGGGGAAGGGGGGTTGAGTGTTGTAGGAAACAGATACCAAGCTGGGTGCTCAGCTTCCTCAAGTTCAAGTGTGTTTGTTTAGGCGTCAGTCGAAAGTGGTCGTCTACTGGCTACTGGGCCAACAGATCATGATAAAATGCTCCACGGTCATACAAGGCTTTCCCCCCCCTCTTCTACGGTAACTAGCCTCAGAGATTTCGCTTGAGGCAGAGTGAAGGATTCCTGTGATGAACACCTAGTGGTGGCTTTGGACGTGAACAAGTTTCAGAGCGGTTTTACCGCAATGTTATGAAAAGTCTAATGGTTACAATACAGGAGTTTAATGGCCAGGGTCTTCCACAATCTCTTCTTTCTTTCTCCTGAACGTCCCCCCCCTTTTCAAACGATCACATTTCGTTTGGAGTGTGCTCAATGTACGCAACCGAGCAATGTGTCGCCAGCAAGGTACTTTAAAAGTCCCTGCTGATATTTGATAGAGAACGCTTAATCGTCACTTGGGCAGGACATGGGAAAATGGCACGCCGTAATAGCAGCTAGAAATCGGATTCCACCTTCCCCATACCCCCGGCCACAGTTTTTTCGGAGGGACAAGTTTCTTGATTGGTTCTTACGAGCGTGTCTCCTGTGCACCCAATCTATCTTCCTCGCTGTGACTTTTCAACACGATACTGCAGCAGCAAGAACAGCTCGTCTCTCCAGGCAGCCATCATGAGCAATTCTAGATGACCATTTCATTTCTCCGCTCACTGGAAACGACTCACTCCTTCTCCTCCTCCCACCTGCCCCTGTGTCTGGAGGTTGACTCACGACTTAAGTGCCCTAACAATGCTGCCTGTGGCGGCTTTGTATGACAACTCCAAAAACGGGCCACTTTAGCTGAGCCCAGTGTTGCCAGATGTGTCTGATCAAATCCCGCCCAAAAGGTTCTCAAAAACTGCCAAAATGTACTAAATTCCGCCCAAACTCAACAAATTACATTGACTTCTATGGGCCCACAATACACAAAAAAAACGCCAAATGACCGTTTTTTCCCGTTTTTACCCGCAGACGCTCATTCCAAGTAGCCCAATTGGGCGGGCACTCGCCCAATCTGGCAACACTGGCTGAGCCTCGACTGGTTCCTCAGTGCAGACGGAACTCTGGGTGAACTTCTTGTTAATGATTGGGGAGCAGATACAGAGGCGTCGGGCAAATGGGGGACCATGGGAATCCCCACGAGCCTTGTTGTGTTATTTCATGCATTTACCCTGAGACGGCCCATGTGTAGCAAAGGGAGTGCAGACACAACAATGTCCTCCCCCCCCTCACATGGATGTGAAAACCAAGAAAGATTGTTTGTAAAGCTACATTTACATTGATCTACCGATGACCCTTGTACCTCTCCAAACATGACAGCTCCTTTTTGTCTCAGCTTTTGTGACTCAAGGGGAAAAAATGATTACCGGTATAAGAAAGAAAACTAGGATAGAAATGTAAAACATTCAGTGACGCATGCCAAGATCATCAGGAAAACGGTGAGAGAATGTCTTGCAACACCTGGGAAAATAAAAAATATATCTATCTAAGAACACCATCCCTTATTTAGTTGGAGCCTCTTGTAAAGTTACAAGCTAGTACAACTCTCCAAGCTGGCTTGTATTAGCTTGCTAATGGCCACTGGAATAGTTTTTGTACGGATTGGGTGAATAAAAATAATGAGTGTGACAGGTCTGGCCTGATTGATGGTAAAAACGTTGACACGACCAAACCAGCATCGCTTTACAGTGGAGCCTGTATTGCATCACCACTACTCTTATCACACCATCTGGAGGAAAAGGACCCGTTTCCCCCTCTCACCACCGCCCAGCTTCTAACCGCTCTCTCTCTCTCTGACTCTATTCTGCATGATCTCTCTATCCCTCCCTCCCTCTGCCCTTCTTGTCTCCATTTATCTCTGCCTGTCAGTCTGTCCTCTTTTTTTCTGTATGTCTCATACTGGTCATTTGTCTAAATCGTCATAATCATTCCATCTCTTTCTGCGTCATCACTGTAGCGAATTGAAATGATGAAGCCGCCCCTGGAAATATTAGCATGCAAATTTAGGACACCCCCTTTTTGTCTTTGGAACTCTCAGTCCGTTCTGATGGTTGTAGAAAGTAAAAAGATTTTGTACTTTACCATGCACACGGGCATTGCTTTAGATTCAATCTGATGATCTTCTCTGTGCATTGTTAACTGCAATGTACTACTTCATATGAAAAGAAGGCTAATTCAGGATGGCTAAAGCTGAGCTAGTTCTTACAAACCATGGCTGCATAGATTCAGGTGTAGGCAGTGTTGCCGATTTAGCGACTTTTTGATGTCCCTGGCGACTAAAAAAACCTCCTCTGGCAACTTAAGCGACTTTTTGGTGCATCTGGCGACTTTTTAAAATGCAGATTTTCAATGCAAAAATCATTGTTTTTCAACATAATTGTAACTCTCTGCCGCAGAAGCGTTTCCCACGATTGAGCAGGGATGCAGATTAGTTCTGATAGCTAGCACTGCCTACTGTGAACAAGGGCATGTGGGCACGTTTTCTAGGGATCAGTGTGTCGTGCGTGACGTCACGCGCAACGTCATGACGTCATCTAGTGACTTTTCAGCGAGCCAATAGCAACTTTAGCTGATTTTTTTGCAACACTGGGTGTAGGATGCATCACTTTGATAGCCAACATTGTAGGTTATGCTGCCGTGCAGCCTCAATATTTGTTGGCAAGTGATCATCTTTGCTGATGTTGCTTTGCAGATACCTGCCATTACTTAGCATTGGCTTGCAATGGTGTATCAGCATTACAAGGAAAATGCATTGCACACAAAAATGCACACAACCCAAGGGATTCACACCTGACATTTCACTGCAAGTTGTGCTCAATCTGTTTCTCATGGCACAACTGTGTGTATGCGTTACACACACACACACACGTTAATGAAAGTATCAAAAGCAGATAAAAGAAAGACAGGACCTATCAAAGTCGTAACATTTCTCTTTCAGAAACCTAAATTGTGCGTGCAGGTCAAGGTGCCAACTGTTTCAATTATGTTTAAGAGAGTGTTGAGTTGTTTGAACAGTGTGATACACTCCTGTTGCTTTTTTTCTGTGACTGATGAATGGACAGGTTTGTGCTGGTCTGGACAGTCCCCCTGTTAAGCCAAGACTACTGCTCCACAATGAGACGGATTCCGGGCCAAGCTTTCAAATGCTTTTTTGGCTGCCACCCAAGTTCCTCTGCAATCATTCTCCTCTATATTGAAGGAGCTGTGCCACGCAGCTCATTCACACAGAGGTTTTTGCCGTTGGGCAGAGGCCAAGTGAAGGCCATGTGTTAACATGTTGTTAACTATCTCTTTCTTATTTCCGAGAATTTCTTTACTGAGCTCCATTGACACTGATAAATGTGGATGACACTTAAATCTCACACTCTATATTAGCTTTGAAACAAGATGATGAGCTAAATAGTTCTTTATCTGCAGTGCTCAAGTGTCACACTCAAACTGAGAACGGCGAGTCATTTTGCTAAGCAGTGAAACATCAAACACTAGCCATGTGAGACGTCTTCATCTGTTTTCTTCCATGATGACAGAGCAAAAATAAAATCAGTGCTGATATAGACCAGATAGAAAGCCAATACCATGTCTGTCTCTCGTTCTCGCCCGTCCAGCCTTTTTATGATGGAGAGTATTTGATTACCATTTGTGCCAGAAAAGTTTTATCCTTCCCCATAACTGCGAGAGGAGAGCACGCATTTCATTGAATCCAGGTGTCACCTTTTACCAGCTCTTTCCATGAAGGGCCGGTTATATCGACTGCATTTTTAATAGAGACTTTTTTGGAAAACCACCTCCTTCTTGGTGTCAGAGATAGAACATGACTGTGTGCATGTGGGTGTGTGTATTTGCACACATGCCCACACGTGTGTGTGTGTGTGTGTGTGTGTGTGTGTGTGTGTGTGTGTGTGTGTGTGTGTGTGTGTGTGTGTGTGTGTAGATGTGTGTGTGTGTGTATTGGGAGTGGGGATTCTCCAGAATCTAGCAACTGTATTTGTCAGCAAAGTCATGTCTCATTTGCAGGGAACAACAGACACAAACATGGTGTAAAGCCTCCTGTAGGTCTTACAGCCTGCAGCCTGCTCTGACGTCCAGAGCTAATGGCCAACAGCCCAGAGATGATATATCATTCCAGTGCTGAATGACATGTTCGCACGACAGCCAACCTTTCTTTTTCCATCGTAACACGTCTTGCCTTTTTATCAGGTAAAAGGCAGAATTCAGTGAAGTTATTCCATTGGACGAAAAATGGATACACCAGCCTCTAAACTGTCATTGGAAAGACATCTGCGAACAGAAGGTTAAAAATAAAAACACCGTTCATAATCAATTTCAATATTTTTTCCTCAATATGTCTGAAACATATCAGTTACTATACATTTACAACATATACAAAAATAATGTTTTGAGATATCAACAGAGCTGACATACATACGGAAGCACCAGATTGTGAAAATGTAGAATTTTTTTTTTTTTTTTACAAGTTCAGGGACTTGTAATACAACACTAAGTCATTACAAATGTTTGAAAGGTAAAAAGGTTAGACACACACATCAATACAAAGCAGCAAGACAGGGAGAGAAAGGCAAGTTAAAAAAAAATAAAAAAAATCTGTGTTATATTCTGCCAAGCGCAGCATCAGGGATGAGAGTGCATGGGATTTACCTTTTGAATGGCGACTGGAGGGAGGGTTGGCCTGACATGCAGGCAGTGAGTGGAGGAATCCCAAATTAATTACAGTACAGAGAGCCTGTCACTCCGTCAATGAGAGGCCCCAACAAAAGCAGTCCTGAATACCTGAGCCACAAAACGCAGTGGTAAACACTTAAACGCATTCATTCGTGCCACAGAATGTCACATGAGCGCTCGTCAAAAAGACAAGTGCTGTTATGTCTTACTTTTTGCCCGCCGGCCTACAACTGTCGGAAAACAAATATGTCAAGGTCCCTTAAAACAAACTAAGCCCACAAACATTGTATCAAATCTCGGAGGTTTGACAAAGCATTCCTGGCAAATTTGTTTGCCTGTTTCTGCCAATTCTTCAACTGATCTATTGCTTCACACACAGAGGCAAAAAAGATCAGATTTCTCAACGCTGCAACAAAGCATTCATGGCTGTTTAGATGCATGCTCTTGTTTCACGGAATAGTATATACCTGTCTCATGAACATGTTTTAAGTGTTTTGATTGTGAATGTGGAAAACATAATCCTCCTTGTCAAAACTTATGGCCTGCCCCAAGTCTCAAATAGTGAAAGTGAGAAAAAAGAGCCCAAAAAGAGGTCAGCTGATCTTTGGCCCTTTGGACTAATGGGCCAAACCTCTGACCTCTGCCTAGCATCCATTACATGTGAAAGGTCAGAAGCAAATTGTATTCTCTCTAGCGTAAAAACATGCCAACTTCCATGAGATTAAATATCAGTTCAACTATAGGCGACACTAGCCAAAAATCATATGTAAGCATATCCTTGACTAATGACAACTAATGTCTAATGAGTCACGATAACTGTTCTCACAGAAATGTGTGCATCCACTAATCTACCATTCCTCATGGTCTGATGACTTCATGATGTTTTTGACTTATTTGTTTGTCATCATGACTAACTTTTTTTTGTCATAACACTTTTACACCACAAGACACAACGAAGATGACTTTAACTTCAGTTGATTAAAAAGACGTGATTATTATCTCCATCCTATCTCTTTGTCATCCTGTTTTATAAAATAAATTCATTAATAATGGAAAGTGGAACATATCAACTTTTTGTCAGATGCATGGTTGTTGCATTTTCCAACTTTTGCAGGAATCAACGTTCCTTTCCGGAATCCCAAAGCAGCCTGTTCAGGCACATCAATAGCCTAATCATTTGCATTATTCAACATAATGAAGCTGTAATAGTGTTACTGTAAGATGCTTGGCAAGTCATGACATAGGCTTACATTCAAATAATTCTCACAAATCAAATTACCTGCAGAACCCAAATGAATTTTACACAAAACTTTTGCTATCATATTTTATCAGCAGCTTATGATAAAAAAATATATCAAGTGGTTTGTTTAAATTTGTATATTGTATATAATATATATTTTCTATACACACCATGTATTGATATTTAGATGCTCATTGTTATTTTTAGGCATCTTTACGTCTTAGACCTATTTATTTACATGATAAGAATTATAAGACCAATATCAGAAAGTACAAAATATAAAGTTTCAGTTCTTTATTTAACATTCTCCCTAACTGATGGTTCTAACATGAATACAAATAGAGTGTAATGTAATATTTATATTCATGTAATGTGCAAAAATTATTGGCTCATGTGGATCAGTTATCTTGTCCACAACACTTGATGTGGAACAAGCTTCGATACTTCTCGAAATTCTCGTGTGATGTGTGCAGACTGCACAGCAACCTACTGGAGCACTGACAATAGTCAGTGCTGACAATAAAAAAAAATACATTAAAAAAATGGTCAGTGTGACTTTAATCATCTCAATGAGCGTGTTGGAATGTGGTTTTTTTCTGTCTTTTCCCCCCAAAATATAAAGCAGTGACACAGTGCTATAAGACAAATTATGAAAGAGGACAAATTGATGCGTCATGTTAAAAAAAATCTGGGTGTCCAGTAATATGGGCACACACACACACACCAAAGCACACGCGCGCACACTCACACACACACCACCAGCACCACACACACACACACACACACACACACACACACACACACACACACACACACACACACACACACCACCACCACTACCACAGCAGACACACAAACACACTCACACGCACACACACACACACACACACACACACACACACACACACACACACACACACACACACACACAGACGTAGACGTAGAAAAAGCTGGTTGCCACACTGTTGCCCTGTCAGAGCAATGGTGTTGCTGCTGAGTGGATGAAGAATGATGGCGTTAAGATGAAGTGGCTTTAATGGCTTACAGATGGTTCCCCTCCGCTCATGGTGGGTAGGTATTCAGCTGACATCATCTGCCCAGCAGTGTTGCCAGATTTGTCTGATCAAAACCTGCCCAAAAGGTTCTCAAAAACCGCCAAAATGCGCTAAATTCCGCCCAATTTCAACAAATTGCAATGGTTTCTATGGGCACAAAACGGCTTTCAAAAAACGTCAAATGGCCTATTTTTCCCGTTTTTACCCACAGACGGCCATCCCAAGTAGCCCAATTGGGCGGGTAACCGCCCAATCTGGCAACCATGCTGCCCAGAGCCCAAGGCATCCAGTGTGACAACTTCAAAACACATTGAGCGTTAACACTTGCCAGAGATGGCTTGATACAAGATAGGATGTACAGAGGGCCTTTTTTTAGGGGGGGGGGGATCTCCCCCAGATTAAATCCTCATCGTGGTGATATTTCTCACTGGATTACAACAGGAAGCAGGAATGGAGCTTGAGATTTTTTTTTTTTGCACTCTTATGTTAACCCCCCAAACATAACTGAATGCAGATGTCAAGAATAAGCCAACTGTGTTCCCCGAGTATAAAATTAAGCTACTGCTTTCCACAGTGCACTTGACACTTTATTACCCGACAACATATTTATTCTAGCTCTCTACACTACTGCAGATTGGATTACAAAAAGGCAAAAAAGTCATTGGGCAGAAATATTATTTCCAGTGATATTTCTCTCTCTGTGTCCCTGAAGTGAAATCCATCTATGGTGCGAGTGAGTGTTAATGGCCCTACACTACACTAGAGCGCAGTGGCGGGTGGTGGCAGTGTGGGGCTGGGCTGTCTCTCTCAACAGCAGCTCTACGGTACTCCTCCTCGGCAGCAGATGTGCGGCAGGTTGCGATAACGGGGGCCGAGCGGAGCGGAGACGCGGTGGAGCATAATGCTGAGTGGCAGGGCACCTGCAACAAAGGCAACTACAAAGGGAGCGTCCGTGACAGCACTTCCTCTCCGCCGGCCCTTTGGACGTGACCCCCTCAGGAATCCCAGGCAGCGGCAGCAGCACCATCTTGGAAAAAGATTTCCAGCCGCCGCTGCTGCTGCCGCCCGCTTCAGAAGGGGCCTGGGGAGTGCTCCCTGGAGGCTGCTTAAAGCTTGCTGCTTGCAAATTGAGTACCGGCACACCAAAAACCAGAGGGGTGAAGAGAGACTCCGTGTGTGTGTGTGTGTGTGTGTGTGTGTGTGTGTGTGTGTGTGCGTGTGCGTGTGCGTGTGTGTTTGTGTGTGTGTGTGTGGAGAATAAAGGGGGTTACGTGTGTGTGTGTGTGTGTGTGTATGTGTGTGTGCATGTGTGTGTGTGTGTGTGTGTGTGTGTGTGGAGAATAAAGGGGGTTAAGTGATGGAGGGCAGTGCCACACCTGCCCGTAAATCAAGCCGAGTTTTTCCTTTCAAGAGGAGGACACAAGGAGGAGAGGAGGGAGATAAATGATAAAGACGGTGGGGCTGGGGGGGTGGGGGGTGGTGTGTCCTCCGTGGGCAGGGTCAGATTACTGCACGGTCCTACTGGGCCCAGACCCAGGGGCAGAAGAGTAGAGTAGAGTCACATTTATTAATCCCGAGTTATGGGGGCCCCAAAGCTCTATCCTCTATATTTGCATTCTCATCATATTGCCTAAAAATCACACTTTTATTTTTATTTTTTACTATTCTCAGGGGACAACTCCCCACCCCTGACAAAATAGACTCTCACACATGGCCTAAAACCTTGAATAGTTTTGTAAACTAGCAGCACCCATTGAGGGGGGGCTTTCTTGTTGTCTGGCCCAGGGGCCCATGGAATCATAATCCGTCCCTGTCTGTGGGATGAAACAGACAGACAGGCAGGCGGGCGGGCGGGCCGGCAGGCAGGGTCTGAGGAGGAGCAGGATGGGCCGCAGGGGAGGCCTTGAGGAGGCCCTTTATTGTGTGGAGGTGGCCCAGCCAGACACCTCTGAGAGGCACAAGTCAAGCGCCTGGATGCCCCACAAGGTGACTTTGTGTCTTCAGTTTCGGCACGGCGAGCGGAGCCGACATATATAGCTGGCCTTTACAAGATTATAAAAGGAAGTGAATTTTGGGGCTAATGCACTGTGATTCGTTGGGGGGGACTTGCGCTGATAGCAAGGTTGCCAGAACTCATACATACACCAAATAATGCTGTCATATCGCAATCAGAGACATGTGATCATGTGTAAATCGAGTTGTGGCGGGCTACGACAAATATACTATCCATAGCAGACAAATTAAGTGAGATCACTTGTGAAAGACCGAGATAAACTGACATGCATTTTAAGTCTGTAATGGAACAGCGGGTATATTAAATAACAAAAGCCTTTTAAATCACATATTTAAATATAAAAGTCATGAACTTCCACCTAGACCTGGCTGCATGAAAAACCACACGTTTACTTAAAATAAACAGAGCTATGTTTGCATGTGCAATGTAGAAGGAAATGCACTCTATTTTATCACACTTAGGAACGCACAAAAACTAAGTACACACGGTAAGCTCAATACTGAAGGCACCTGGATGGCACCATTCTTCCGCTAATTAAATAAACCCAGCTACTGTACAAACACTTTCATACACATAGACCAGGAAAATAATGGCACTGCAGTCCTCACTGCCCTGACATGTCACTACATAACACTTTGCTTCATTTGCATGAAGCACATTTTCACAAAAGAAATGATTACGTATATGTGGTCGTTATCATTTATAAATAAAATGTAGCCTATTATTGCCAAGGGAATGAGTGGGGCTATTTCACAGGATACATTTATTGCAGGTTTTGAAAGTCATGAAAATTGAGAAGTTATTCCAAACATATAACGCACACACTGATGAGCACAGTATTTACACTTAACACAGATATGTCAGTGCCAATATTTTAATGTTGTGAATTAGATTTTAAATACTTTCACGGTGGTTTAGTTCAGGGAGACATGGGTTTCAAGGTTGGTGATAACCACAACCACTCGTCGTTTTCCTATCAAACAATCTCTGCTGAGGCCTTTCCTGTTAAATAAATCTGAAGTGGTGGTTTTGACCGCTTACATCAATTAGGGCTTTTTTATTTGCTTGTATTTACATTCCGGAACCAGACGCACATCCCAGCTGAAAGGAGCAGGAAAGAAGAGAATAGTTTGAGGAGCTCTGTCAGGATGGTATCGGCACGAGGTGCTTTGTTTACTTCTGCTAGGGCTTAGTCAAATTTTCATTCATTGCCATTCCTGTAAGTTTGTCCCTTGTCACATGATTCTGGTGAAGCACCATCAAAAAACCGTCTGTGGACATGATCCTTGTCATTTTAAAATATCTGACAACAATGCAGTCTGCCTCCACACACTCAATATCTGCTCTTTGCGTGCAATGACTAAAATGATAAAACAGATAACAGATGAAGCCCATTTTACTTTACAAACTATATACATTTATTCAATCAGATTTTCCTGTGATCTAGGTTCCCTGTTATTTTAGTCCCAAAAAGGTATACTCAAAATAAAGGCAAAAAAAGAATGCAAAATGAATGCAGTCGTCCTCAGAAGTGTTAAATGGTGTGCGAGTGTGATTTAGGTAGGTACATGCAGAGGCACTGATTCTGTCAAAAGTATGAGTAAGGAGCACACACCTGCAAGAGAAAGGTCAGCCGTGCTGTGGTTGGCTGGTGAATGCTTTGCTTGATAAGGGCAACTACCACCACTCCATTATACGTCATTCCAACACCGACTCCTTTATAAACAACTCTTTATCCACTGATACAATCGCACAGGTGGGGGCAGTAGAAGGCCTACTGTAGGGAAATGATCAGGTGACACCATTTTAGGACGTGAAAGGAAACACACAACAGCAACAGTTTCAGATGAAATTGATTTGAAATAGGTCCTTAAAGGCAATTTTCTACATTTGTCCTGGAGCCTACATAAAACTGTTCATTTTTAGTGACCTAAAGACCTCGGAGTTGTAATGTATTTTGTTCAAACATTATATTAAAAAAAGAATAAATAATATAAAATACAAATTAAAACACATAGAATAAGAAAACAATAAGATCAGCCTAAAAAAACTAAGTGTAAATAAATGACCAGAATAGCCCTCGATGACTACAAAGAGATTTAGGCCTCTGTTGGCACCCAGAGTTACAAAATATCCATGAATGCATAGTGTTATAGTTTGTTTACGTTGTAGCAATTTTGTGCAGCTGCGTCAATGTGACGGTTTTTGTATCAGCTGATGCAAATGTATCCAGGTATGTGTTTATAATAGCTTTTGAGTAAATGCTGTATTATCTACACCATGCAAATTTTAGCTCTTGTCATTCAATCATTTTTTGGGAGTTTGCGTAAGTATTGCTTAAACAAATTCACATTTCAATTTCTCACCTACCGCTGATGCTCCTCGATATTTTGTTTCTAAAGCCTCTGGTGCCATCTAGTGTTCTTGTCGAGTTCCACCCTGTCTGCGTTGGCGGCGAGGTGAGAAATCTGAAGTGCGCAGCATTTGGCAGATTGTTCTTTCGAATCAGACTATTTTAAACCATGTAGGCCTAGTTCTAGTCCTAAACCAGGGACAGTTCCTGGCCTGCTGTCAGAGATCCCGTATAGGCCTAGAACTAGGCTAATTTATGTAAACTGTGTAGATTAGGGCAGAACAGCCAGTTCTATGTCATGCGTTATATAAATACAACTCTGTCTTCAAAGACTGAAAAGGGGCTTTGAGATTACACGCATTGCGTGATAACAACGGTGTTGTGTGCGTGTGTCAAGTGCGTTTTCATATCCAAGCGAGTGACTAGCAAACCTCTCGTGCAGACAATCTGCCAACAACTGTTCCAGGAGATTCGGAGCTCGTTCACTGAGGCCCCAACAGAACAACATTGAAATAGATGTACTTCTCAACCAATAGTGTTGCGATATGGAAAGTATTTCCTGCCCTTTTAACAAATCAGAAATAGATACACCAAAAAACCCAAACTTGAACATGTCAGCAAAACAGAGGGGGAGGAGATCATCTGAGGGCAGCAGTCATATTTGAAGAGCAAATTATGATCTGAGGTTTCTAAGTCGATAATTTTCTCAGGAAAGGTAAATTTGGTCTAAATTGAATATGCATTTTATTAGTAAATAATGTGCAAAGGTCTTATATTGTTGACATTTATTATTAAAAACTAACGGTTTCTATGTAGTAAGTTACCTGTAGATGGTTTAACGCTGCCATAGGCGTGTTTGTGTTAGCTAGCCACGAAGCTAACATAACTTAGCAGGAGCCTGTGATAGCCACCATAATAACTTACATTAACTGTTGCTATGGTAGAGCTAACTAGCTAGCTTACAGTAACGCTAGCAGAGGCAGGCAGCCCAAACATTGGACATGCTCTAGTGCTGACATGAAACTTTGACATGAGCCAGTCTTTTTGGGTAGAAGAAAAAGAACAAATGGCACTTGCATTGTACAGTTTATTCTATAACGTATCCGCGATGGCATGAGTTGGTCGTTAGTCTAAAGGAGTAGGCTACAGTTGCGAAACTTTGGGTTTATTCGGACGAACTGCAATGGCGCTTCCAGTTTCCACCAGAATGGGCGTAAACAGCGCTCGGAAAGCCTGCGGCTGAAGTTGTATAAAAACGGGGCAGCGAGTTGAGGAAGAACCGAGGCATGATCCAATCAATAGTAGTGTTACTTTAGGGAAGTTAGTTGAGAAATGCTTTTGTGAACACGTTGTTCCTCGGTTAAACGTTGTTGCTTTCAAAAACTCTACGCTGTTAGTCAAAGTTTGCAGGATTGAGTTACGATTTTTGCAGGCGAAACTTCATTCAGGGCTCGAAGGCAAGTAGATCCTTTTGTAACCTGTAAATCATTGTTTGTGTAGTTAGGGTAGGTTCTATTGTTCCGAAAACAACTCGTTTGCGTTGCGCTTTCTTGGACGCGTCGAGTCTACTTGACAGATGTTGACATGGGTCAACTAAGGGGTGTGTCAGCTGTCATTTATGCAAATTGCGCTACTGCATTTGTATACATGAACTGCCGGATACGCCGTTCCACCAGTAGACGAACGCTGTAATAGTCATTGAAAAGTCAACTAGTAGGTACTACACTACTGTTACATAACACGGGGTCCTAAGTAATGCACCACGACTTGGTCATTGTCATTATGGTAGCAGGTAGCACATTTATATTATGTCTTAACGGGTTGAATGCGTCTTGGATTAGGCTACAGACAATTGAACCTTATTCCATATCCAGGAACCCACAGCATTACCAGTTTTAGAAGTATGGAACGATCAATATGCCCAAATACCAATAAACCCTTTGATTCTGAAATGTGAACAGAGCTGAATAAACCCATCCTGTATGAATCTCATTCTTTCAGTAGGTCAAACGGTTCCAGCAAGTACATGTCCACACCCACAGACCCATCTGGTGGCATGTCCCACCCTGGACCTTCCCCGGGCCCCGGCATGTCTCCTGGCCCTATCTTGGGCCCTAGTCCCGGCCCAGGCCCCTCTCCCGGGTCAGTGCACAGCATGATGGGCCCCAGCCCGGGGCCTCCCAGCGGACCCCATAGCATGCAGAGTCAGGGGCCTGGAGATTATCCCCCGGAGGGAATGCATCAAATGCATAAGGTATGGCATCATCATCATCTGATTTCGCAACACACTTGGTAAAGGGCATTTATGATTGCTATAGATACTGTAGCTTGATATTAGCAGTGCTTGTTGGCAATGGCAAAAAAGTATAGAAGGTAATGAACACAAGTCAGAATGGTCAGCTCGTCAGGTGACAGACACACACAGAAAACGGATCATTTATAATTGATAATAATATCATGCAGTTTATAGATTGCTTTGGCGACCCAATCAAATACAGCAAGGGAATGGTTGTTGATGCTTGGCGCTTGTTTCTTTACTTCCAACCTCCTGATCTGGCTAGCCCATGGAGGGGATGGGGGAGGAGATGCACTTCGGGCAGATGAAGAACGTGGGCATGAGGACCCTCCACAGTGGCATGGGCCCCCCTCAGAGCCCCATGGATCAGCACAGCCAAGGTGAGTCTTCTGGAAGCCCACCAGGGAAACTCCAACTCCCAATGCCTACCTTTACATGAGACATTTAATTCAGAATTTACTCACTTTAATTCTGAATAAAGCTTAATTCCGCTTTGAAAACGTCATGTTAACACGTCACAATTCGGAATTAAATGAAAGATCAAAGTAAACTTGACAGAACTATTACATTTTGAATGATTAATTCGGAATTAAAAACGTCATGTAAACGTAGTAACTGTTATTGAGACACAGCATTCCACTGCACACTGCACAGCAAGTGCACACTGCATGCAATGAATTTGTATTTATGCCTCACCCGCGCAAGGGGGCAGCCCCCAATGGCGCCCCAAGGGATCACTGCGACGGGACGGTACCATGATGCTCAGGGTACCTCAGTCATGGAGGATGATGGGGGAGAGCACTGGTTAATTACTCCCCCCACCAACCTGGCAGTTTGGGAGTCAAACAGGCAATCTTTGGGCTACAAGTCTGACGCCCTAACCGCTTACCCATGACTGCCCTCCTCTGTAATATCCTAGAAATGTAGCGTTGCGGCCCTACCGTGGCCTAACGGTAGGGCACTCATCTACTATGCGGCCGACCCGGGTTCGATTCCCGGCCCGGGTCCTTTGCCAGCCCTTCCCCGTCTCTCTCTCCCCACTCGCTTCTTGTCACCATCTTCACTGTACTGTCATAAATAAAGTTAAAAACACCAAAAAAATATCTTTAAAAAAAAGAGAGAAATGTTTCGTCCCTTAGCAGCAGCTGTAAAGTAAGTCACTGTCGGGAGGGGCGGGATGACAAACTATAAGGTTTTTCGTATTGACACTCCTAAGATTGACTAACCAATCACTATGAAGTGAATTTTATATCTCATCCTATTGATTGCGCTGATTGGTTGTGGTAATATCCTGTTGTACAGGTATGCAAAGAGATTTGAAAGAATCTTTTAGCTTCTTAAAACCAATGAGCTAATTTTAGAGGTTTGTTATTACATAGTTATAGTGCTGCCAGTGTTGTTAATAATCATCACACATCATCATCATACATCACACCACATTACATTACATTGCATTAAACTGACAGTGACATACAATACAATCCCCATGAAAAGGCTGTTTGTGGTGTTTATCTTACCCATTTTACCTTCTATGCATTATAATGGTGTGTAACTAACCTGTTTATAATGATGATAAGTAAGTGAAACGTAAGGCTTTTTTTGTCTGCCATTCTAATATAATGTGGCCCTTTTGGTGTTTTTCATGTACACGGTTTGATGTGGTGTTGATGGGAATTGGCATAAAATGCACTGAAAAAGTGTTTCACAGAGTTCCAAGTACCAGGAGTGTTAACAGAGATTGTAAGTAATCATTGTCAAAATGTCTATCTCTCGTCTTCCCTTGTCTCCTCCCCCCATCCCCTGTGCATCTCCTCCGCTCTCCCCCATCAGGCTACATGTCTCCCCACCCCTCGCCCATGGGGGTCTCTGAGCACGTGCCCAGCCCCATGTCCAGCGGGGTTCCCACGCCTCCCCAGATGGCCCCTGGTGGTGCCCAGCAGCAGCAGCAGCAGCAGGGTGGCCCCCCGATGATGCCCATGGACCCTCAGGCGGCGGCGGCGATGGGGCAGCCGGGCCGCGCACCCTCCTGCTTCAGCCCTGTGCAGCTGCAGCAGCTGCGGGCCCAGATCCTGGCCTACAAGATCCTGGGCCGCGGGCAGCCCCTGCCGGAGAACCTGCAGCTGGCCGTGCAGGGCAAGAGGAGCCTGCCCACCATGCAGCAGCCCTCCGTGTCCGGACCCAACGCCGGGCCCTACAGCCGCCAACCAGGTGGGCACCTCAACATATATTTTTTTTCGAGAAAGACGCCGCACCTGTATAGTATAGTGTTTTTAGTGCACAACACGTTTCGGAAACACGCAAGGTGCGGCTTCTTTCTTGAATATTTGAGTTGAACATTTGGGCCAGCACCCTCACAATCAAAATATTTAAGAGTGAAGCCTACTCCAAGCTGAAAATTTCATCTCACATTATTCTCATGAATGCTAATTAGAGTAGATTAGAGTAGAGTAGAGAAACTTTATTGATTCCCAGGGTGAAATTCAGGTGTCAAGTAGCTACATAAATAAACACACAGACACACAGACACAGACACAGACACACACACACACGCCAAGAGGTTTCCCGATCTGGGCCAGCTCTGGCATCTCAGGCAGTCCAATCCCCAACAATGATGTCCTTCTTAGTGTCCCTTCTTAGTGTCCTTAGTGAAGGTGGTGTGAAGGGGGTGTAGCTGATTATCCATAATACAGTCCAGTCTGTTCAGGGCTCTGCTCTCAGCTGTTGAGGTGAGAGTCTCCAGCTCCATGCCCACCACTGACCCTGCCTTCCTCACCAGTCTGTCAAGGCGTCCCACATCTCTCTTCCTAATGTTTTGTCCCCAGCAAGTCACAGCATAGAAGAGCACGCCGGCCATGACAGACTGGTAGAACATAAGCAGAAGTTGGCTGGAGACATTAAAGGACCTCAGCCTTCTGAGGAAATAGAGCCTGCTTTGGCCTTTCCTGTAAAGTGCATCTGAATTTGTGGACCAGTCCAGTTTATTGTTGAGGTGCGCTCCTAAGTACTTGTAAGTACAGACAGTCTCCCCATTCTCTCCCCCAATAGAAACAGTCCCCTATACTCCTCTTCCTGGCCGTCTCTGGCAGTCATGGGTGAGCGGTTAGGGCGTCAGACTTGCATCCCAGAGGTTGCCGGTTCGACTCCCGACCCGCCAGGTTGGTGGGGGGAGTAATCAACCAGTGCTCTCCCCCATCCTCCTCCATGACTGAGGTACCCTGAGCATGGTACCGTCCCACCGCACTGCTCCCCATGGGGCGCCACTGAGGGCTGCCCCCTTGCACGGGTGAGGCATAAATGCAATTTCGTTGTGTGCAGTGTACAGTGTTCACTTGTGTGCTGTGGAGTGCTGTGTCACAATGACAATGGGAGTTGGAGTTTCCCAATGGGCTTTCACTTTTTTCACTTTCACTCTTATACACCCCACAATTTTTTTACATTTTATTTGACCTTTATTTCACCAGGAAGGTCCCATTGAGGTAGAAACCTCTTCTTCCAGGGAGTCCTGGCCAAGACGGCATTAAGACAGTGGAGGCACATGCATATTATGACATAAAAAACAGATTTAAAAAAAAAAAAAAAAAAAAAGCACACGTAAGGATAAGAGACATATCAGACATAGGGGCAAACAAAATAGACACTGGACAAGACTAACAAGTAAGACCATCAAGCACTAAACAGTAAGAACTAACAAACTAATAAAATCTGACATAAAAACACACACACACACACAAAACCTCTGTAAAACTGAGTTTAAAAGCAGTGACACTCCTCTACTAAAGTTGTTTTTAAAAGATTTTTAAAACTCTCTACAGAGGGCACAGATGCCAAGCTTAATGTGTTTTGGAGGTTATTCCAAACATGTGGGGCATATGAACTAAAAGAAGTCTTACCTAATTCAGTACGTACTGTAGGAATATTTAAGATAATTTTATTTCCTGACCTAGTGCCATAGGAACTGGTTTGGCGTGACACCAGACAATTGATATATGATGGGAGTTTACCATCAATTTACCACCAATGCCTTCACAATAAAAACTAGAAATGCACTCAGAGAGTGCAAACCTCCGCCAAGGAAGCCGAATTTGGTTGTAATATTTGTGACATGTCCTGGTGTAATCCATGCATGCCTAGGCTATTTATAGGCTAGGCCTACAGTGTTCAGAGAAGTGAACATTAAATTTTAACCAAATTATGTGTCTCTTTTATTAGCTAAGGTGTAGCCTATGTCACCTCACCTGGTTAGCTTTGGTATTAGTTTACCTGCCATTGTGTGATTGGCAAATGTGATTGGTCATGCCATAGGCTATAGGCCCGAATATTGTATCCCATCGCTATACTGTAGCCTGGTGTCATTGTTCATTCATTGTGTTGTTATAAACATTTTGATGATTGGAAGCATTATGCCTTTCATCACATAATTGTTTTGCCACAATATTAAATAGCGCAGCTATTAATATCAATCCATAATATAGTATAGTGAATGATATGACTACGGGATCACCTTGTCATTTCAGAACGATTTGGTATCACTGTCAAACACAAGCTTTGATTAACCTTAAATGTAGTGAACTGGATACCGTTCCCTCCTTGGCGCTGTCTGTTCATCATTGATAGCCAACACTGTTCACCGTTATTAAGCTATTTTTTTCCCTCCCTCCGTGGGCTACAAACTTCAACAGGCGAGAGAAAGCTGATTTGGTTGACATGGAAAACACTCTGAGAACAATTAACTCCGCGAAAGTTGTGACGATATGCATGTCATTAGCCTACATATTTACATTGTTTGGGTGCTATTTATTGACTATACGCACCTATGGCTTATGCAGGCACAGCAAATCCGCGCGCTGTGCATTCTGTTTGGCTTTGTGGTGACTGTCGCCTTATCCTTTCATGTAGAGAACTGGGTACCTTTCCCTCCTTGGCGCTGTCTGTTCACTGTTAAACACTGTTAGCCGTTGTTAATATCTCCAACCTTCGTAAACTTCAGGGAGCAATGCAAAGTCAGAGAGTCTGGAGCTCGCACTCAAAAAAGACTTGAAAAGAGATGCCCAAATAAAGTGGGTTTTTAATGATCTCACAATATGCCGTGCAGTATTTACAAAGGTGCAAACGTTTCGGGTGATCCCATCCTCAGTGCAAAAAAACCAGAACAAACATTCACAGAGGTTTAAAAAGGAAGTGACATCAGAAGTCAGGAGGCAATCAGTTACGAATAGCCAATCAGGACACGTATTCAATGATGGGTGATTCAGTTGCTGTATGGAGAGATGACAGTGATTAACAATAGTTAAAAAAACAGTAGATCATGTGCTCAATCATAATCACAGCAAAACAGATTAGACTTTTGTATCATGCTGTGTCTATATTTCAAAAAATCATGATTCAGCAAGGCAAAAAACAATTATAGGAAACAGGTCAAGTCCAAATCCTCATTGAGGCCCTTGGGAGACAATGTTTGCATATAAAAAATCCATTTGGCTTCACATTGTAATAATTTGGATTCCACAGCACGGTTTCTGCGGCTGGGGGTCACACGGTCAATCCCAATGAATTGCAGTTGGGCCGTGGTGTGTGGTGCTGTGGAGAAATGTCTGGCAATGGGTGACTTTGGGTCATTCCTGGAGATGGCGCTCCTGTGTTCATTTATGCGGACCCTCAGTTGCCTGTTGGTCTTGCCGATGTATTGTAGGCCGCAGGGGCATGATAGTAAGTAGATCACAGAAGAAGAGCTGCAGGTGATGAATTTGTTGATGTTATATTCTTTGCCCGACACATGGCACATGAATTTGCTGGTCTTCTTGCTGCGTGTGGTGGTACAAGATGTACAGTTACGGCAAGGAAAAAACTTCAGGGAAACACTCGGAGAGCAATTAACTCCGCGAACGATGATTTGGTTGACAGGGCAAACACTCGGAGAACAATAAACTCTGCGACGATATGTGTGCCATATTGTCGGCATATCGGCTATTCTATATCATTTGGTGTGGCTACGCAGCCATGTAGGCACAGCAAATCCGCGCGTAATACATTCTGGCTGTGTGGTCACTGTCCATCAATCCACCTCACAGGCGCGCCCTGTCATTGCTCAATTCACCTCGGCCACCTTGTGGCAGGCCACGAAATAGCAGCGAACGAACAGAGGGACAGACGGACAGAAGGACAGACATGATAACACAGAAATCGGGCGATCACATAACCTCCTGGCGGAGGTAATGAGGAAATGGCTTTTCCTCCTAAGTGATGATAGTGAAGTCCATGTTACCATTTCATACAATGCGCAGTGATGTGTTTTCATGTTTGCGTTTGTAATAACAATTGTTGTGTCCTCTGAGAACTTCTGCATGTGGCATGTCCCAGAATTGTAGCTGAGGTCAGTTGTATACATGGTGAACAAGACCGGGGAGAGCACCGTTCCTTGTGGCGCTCCTGTGCTGCTAATCACTGTCTCAGATGTAATGTCACCCATCCTTACAAACTGGGGCCGCTCTGTGAGGTAATCAGTGATCCGGGTTACCAGGCCAGGCTGCAATCCAATCCGCACCAATTTATCTCTCAGCAGCAGTGGTTGTATGGTCTTAAATGCGCTGGAGAAGTCTAAAAACATGATTCTCGCAGCACAGCCACCCTTATCCAAGCGAGGGTGTACCCTGTGAAGAAGATACAGGATAGCATCCTCCACTCCCACGTTCTCTTGGTAGGCGAACTGCAGAGGATCCAGTGAGTGGCGTACCTGGGGTTTGAGAAAGTTGCGCAGCAGCACTCGTTCAAAAGTTTTCATTAGGTGTGAGGTGAGGGCAAACGGTCTGTAATCATTAAGTTCTTTGGGGTGGTTTTTTTTTGGAACAGGTACCAGGCATGAAGTTTTCCACAAGATAGGGACCTTGCCTTCTTGTAGACTCCTATTAAAAAGGTGATGAAGAGGCTCAGCTAAATCCTCAGCACATCATTTATAATAATTTATCAATTACACATCATTATAAATGTACACAAGTTATTACACACTCGAGTCGCTACTAAAAGGTGGCAGACTTAAATCAAAACAGCGAGCATGTAGTTTAGTGACATTTTTTTGCTTTAATGTTTGGAATTGTGTATTATTTTGAAACATTTCTTTCAACAAGGCACTTTTTACAAAGAAACATTAAGAAAAAGTCTCATACACCTCAGGCCACAGTGTTTCCCACAGAAAGTTTGGAAACTATGGGGGCAGCCGGGCCATTCTTACTGGGGGGGGGGGGGGATTCACACGGCGTAAATGCAAAACAATGAGTAAAGTATGACATTGCCGCATGGAGAAACAATAGGCCTACATTTCAGCCATTAATGTTTTGAGAAATTACATTTTACCCAATACAATTTTACCCATGACATGTATAGAAGTACATTGCCATTTATATAAAAATTGCAGTACAGTGAATAATTTCTGTTTGCAACACACTTTTCATTCGTCACTCCCTCATGCAGGGGTCTATGCAAGGAAAATAAATAAATAGGAGCACAGATAAGAATTTAGGAGCACTGTGAAATTGTTAACGCACAGACCAAAAGGGTCTAAGAGATTAATAGCTAGGCTATGCATTTTCCCCCACACACGCCTGCGTATACATTCTACATGAAATGAGGGGTGCTGGTCACAGGGCCAGTTTTTCTAAATTCCTCCCAGTAAAAGGGCTGAACAACATATTTCACATTTGTCTATTTTCACATTCATTACACATTAATTTCTCTATGCAGCCCAAAGTCTCCTCTGCTGTGTCAATGAAGGCCTGTCGCCTAACTCATTATCATACAACTGTAAAAAAAAGCCTGGGGAGTGTCAGTAAATTCTTCCCAACTGTCCCTTCTGTGAAGGTTTTTTTTATTGCTCCCAAACCCAAGTTAACTACAACAACTTGACTAGACTTTTGATCCCTCTGTCTTTCATGCACTCATGGTTTTCTCTATAGCAGCTATTCTCAAACTTCAGACCACCAAGGCCCACTTTGAAATGTGAAAAAATTCTGGGGCCCACCAAACCATTTGGCCCGATATAATATAATATAATATAATATAATATAATATAATATAATATAATATAATATAGGCCTAATATAATGTTCTGATTAATCAGTTATTACAAATATTTATATGCATGTGTGTGCATAGAAACAAATGATAAAGGACAAAATGACTCCTAAATACTGAATATGAAATTGACAAGAAACAAGCCAGCATTCACAGCTCAGAGAAAGCTCAGAGAAGTGAGCTAAATACTAAATGCTACATTTAATACCGGTAGTTTAATAGCCTACTGTAGCAAGTCAAAATGGCAATGTTTCTCCTCACAATCGACTACAAAATTATTACAAATATACTTTTTACACATACATCAACACCATAAGCATGAAAATACACCATATCATGTCGGCAGATACAAAATGCAACACTGTACCTCGCGGTCGGGTAACTCGCGCTAAATAATTTGCGGTAAAAATATTACATCCGCGATTGAAATGACACAATGTTTAAACATATCCTGCCTAATAGGCTAGTACTCCATAACACATAAAAACACCAACTAAGGAAGTGTACTCACGTTTCTGGACGCACACAAGACATAAGGTCACTAAACAACTTGTGTGATTATCTGACCAACATGTGGGCAAAGGATATTGATAATGAGATTTTTTTTTCTTCCGTCCTCTTGTGGCCCACCTAAAATACCGCCGCAGCCCATAGTTTGAGAATCACTGCTCTATAGGATGTATTTACTCCAGGAGGAAAATGCGAAGGAAATCGTTTTTGAAATCCTAAAAAAAAAACAGAAATTGTTTAAAAAAAAATATATATATATATATAAATAAATAAATAAATAAATAGATTATATATATATATATATATATATATATATATATATATATATATATATATATATATATATATATAAATTATTATTTATTTATTTTAATTTTTTAATTTTTATTTATTTATTTATTAATTTTTTTAAACAATTTCTGTTTTTTTTTTTTAAGATTTCAAAAACGATTTCCGGTGCGCCATAGTTTCCTTAATGTATGGGAAACACTGGCTTACTGTTCTGTATTAACAAATTCAGCTGAATTGGGAGACAGGAATCTCTGGCCTGGTCTGGCCATTTTAGTCATCTCAGTGTGTGTGTGTGTGTGTGTGTGTGTGTGTGTGTGTGTGTGTGTGTGTGTGTGTGTGTGTGTGTGTGTGTGTGTGTGTGTGTGTGTGTGTGTGTTTTGCTGTAAATGTGTGATGTGATTATAGAAGCTAAAAAGGCTATTCAAACGCATACAGTGTAGTGTTGAACACTACTCAATTTCAATTAAGCCAGTTCGATTTTGATGTTGCTGTAATCTTTTTTTGTGTTAGCCCTCAAAAGTCGATATCACAGATCACAGAAAGAAATGCACTAATCTATCCTGAAAGCCCACCTGATTGAGGTCATAGAAATGATCTTCTTCAATGGTCCTCGTACTTATGGTAATTTAGTTGGCTTCAGCAGTCAGGATTTCCCCAGACATGCTTAGTATGATAGCCTCTTAGTGCTATGGGGCCGCAGGCACTGCTTTAATATTTGTCAGAGTCTTACAGTGCCATGAGAAAGTTTGGGCACCCTTTTGAAAAATCATTACATTGGTTTATTTCTCGTTGAGCTTTTAAAGTAGCAACTTCATTTTAACATATGTTAAACTGTAGGGAAAGAGAAACATTTCAGCAGTGGAAGAATTTTAGTTGGTGTTAAGGAAACAATTTTATGTGGATTTAAACAAAAATAGGCGTGTGCATAAATATGGGCACCCCAAAGAAGGTATACCATTAGTATAGTGTATAGTGTTTCATATTTTAGTTGTTGTGCTAACTGTGGTCCTGCTCTTCCTCTCAGGTATGCCTATGCCTCCTATGGGTGGAGGAGCAGCCCCTGGGCCCTGCCCAACACCCGGCATGCAGGGCCACGGCCAAAGCCCTGGCCAGAAGCCCTGGCAGGAGGGTGAGTTAGTGTCCAGGATGAATATCATTGCACTTACACTTGGTGCTGTGTGTGTGTGTGTGCGTGTGTGTGTGTGTGTGTGTGTGTGTGTGTGTGTGTGTGTGTGTGTGTGTGTGTGTGTGTGTGTGTGTGTGTGTGTCTGTGTGTCTGTGTGTCTGTGTGTCTGTGTGTCTGTGTGTATGTATGATGGAAATGACTAATGGGAAATCCCTTTCACTTCCACTAGTGGGATCTAGAGCTAATGCTCCTGTGTCAGGAGATGCAGGCCAGTGGCCTCTCAAGGGAAGCAGCCTGTTAACTCCTCGGCCATATCTTTTTTCACTTACCCTTTACTTTGAAGTCGATATCAGAATTCTCATGGGCCGCGCTCCTTTGAAGTAATGAATTGTAATTCAGGTTACGGTGGTGGAAAGCATCTGGATTATAATAATCCTTAATAGACAAGAAATGCTGGAGGATAAAAAGAATGAACAAACGTCTCTAATGTTGTGGTTGTGAGTGATCTATTTTTTGCAATCAATGTATCACCGAAATCAATGTATGGTGTAGACTCAGGGGAGCTGCTTAATGCCTCAAGAAGTGAAGCTGATCCCTGATGAAAAGCGTGTGTGCACTCAGAATTCTTAATGAATGTCTCCCATAGGCCGTGAATATTGATTTTGTATTATTCCTGCTCTTGTCAAGAGGCACTGCAATACCGTTTTATTTAGTCAGAGAATGATGTTGTATTACTTCTAACATATGTAGATCAATAATAAGCAGTTAAGATGTGTAACAAAATATTAATTTTAGTGAAAAATATAACCTTTAGTGTAATGATGTTACTTTATCATGTAAACCAAATGACGTATGATTCTGTCACAAAAGTAATAAACCAAAAAGCCATTTTGCAGTGTGCACAGGTAGATAAGGTATGGTTTTGTTACACTGTGACAGCAAGTCTAATCAAAAATGTTCATTCCTGCCATGTCTATACGAACACAAGCTGAACTGAGCATTACCCAAGACACTGATATTCCCCTCTCGTCCTGCTCAGCAGGCCAGGGTCCCGGTGGTGAACCTTCCACAGGCCCCCAGAAGCACCCGATGTCAAGCCCCACTGGGCGTCCATCCCCTGCGCCCCCCTCCTCCACCCAGCTGACACCGCAGCAGCCCATGGCTGGCACGTCCGGTGGGGGACCGCAGCATCAGCACCAGCATCCACACCAACACCAACACCCACACCCACAGCAACAGCAGCAGCAGCCTCAGCATCAGCTGGCCCAGCAGCCTTCTACCCAGCAGCATCAGCATCAGCTCCAGCAGCCGCAGCAAACTCTCCAGCAGCAGCAGCAGCAGCAGCAGCAGCAGCAGCAGCAGCCGGGTCACCCCTCCCTCATCATCCAGCTGCAGCAGAAGCAGAACCGCATCACCCCCATCCAGAAGCCCCACGGCCTGGACCCGGTGGAGATCCTGCAGGAGCGCGAGTACAGGTAGCATGATGCAGGAGTTTTTCTAGAATCAAAATAGTTTTTGTTTCCGAAAGTTTTTTAATATATATATTTTTGGGGGGGCTTTTGTGCCTTTATTTGTGTGATAGGACAGTGAGAGGCTGACAGGAAATGAGGGGGGGGTCCAAAAGTATTTCAGTGGTAACAGGGTGAGATGTACTTCAGTTTCAGTGTATTAGCGATCCTGTACAACAAACTCAAAAAAAAGAAATGATGGCAAAATTTTATACATTGTACCAGAGTTAGCCTCAGGCTAAATGACATCTGCAGTCCTAGGCAGGACCTCAGTGTTCCTTTAATATCCCTAATATTTCCAATGTATCAGACAGGCACCTTGTTAAAGATTAAAGTTGTTCAGGAGCCTTTGGTGTAGTAGAAGAAAGTAAAGGGTCCCGTCTCCCTTTTGATTCCTGACTGGCACCATGTTCTGTACAAAGAGTGCCTGCAAGATCTCATCATAAAACTGTGAGCAGTGTGATCACTGATCTTTGGTTTAGTCATCACCTCCCCTCCCTTTTGCATGTCCCACTGCCCCTCAAACCTTGTACCCCTCATCTCATTAGTGTTTTACAAATCTAACCAACACCTACCACCAGATCAGAAAGGAGCAGCTACTTCTATAACTGCTTGATCTTTTGACATGTAAAAAGTTTGTTAGTTCTACCTCATTATTAACAAGGACATACAGTATGAATGTCATACAAGCACTTCTGCTCCCTCTTCCCCGGATCGTGGCCGTTTTGGACTTTCTCCGAGCTTCTCAGCAGAGAGCGTGTGTGCTGATGGCTGTCCCGCTGCTCTGATGCGATGCTGTGTGCCGGCCGGGCTATTCTCTTGGCTCCTGCTGCGTCTGTGTCAGCCAAGGTCCTGGTTGACAAGTGGAGCTCTCTGAGCAGCTCGCGACCCTCAGGGACTTGGCTGGAGTCAAGCGCCGTCTGGCCAATTAGACTCCCCCATCACTCAGTCTGAAGGGGAACATAGCGGAAGGCTTGGCTTTGAAGAAACACTCTTTTATTATGTCTTTCTTTTTGTATTTATTTTTCAAATAATTTGTCGAAGCAGAGAGAAATTGCACTTGAGATTGTTGATGATCACAAAGGCAACTGCAAAGGGTTATTTCATAACAAATTGCTGTCTAAATCCTCAAATGACTTAGGGTCGACCTTGGCCAACAAGCTTAGCCTTGTTAAAAGCTAAAGCTGTGAAACCGTGTTGCCGTTCAGTGTAAATCATCAACGTTTAGTTTTTACTGTGAGAAAATGCAAACCCTCATATCATACTGCATTATCCACCGAGCATGGTGTCACTGTTGTAATCTGTCATCGTTTAATCTTTAATCTTAAATCTTAAATCTGTTAGCAAACCCGAACAATAAGCCCAAGAGCATTAACAGGGTTTGATGAATTTAGCTGGATTACTGGCTCCCTTAACTAGGATTATCTGACCCAGTCTCCCTCAGGGTTACCTGCCATTTCACCTCCTAATCCTTTAATTTGATTAACTCAAAAGGGTTGTGGCATGATCTGGTGCTGATCTGGTGTTCTTCGATCTTGCTCTAATTCGTATATCCACATCCACACTCTCCACCCTCCACCCCTCCACCTATCTCTGCCTCTCTCCACAGGCTGCAGGCCAGGATAGCTCACCGCATCCAGGAGCTGGAGAGCCTGCCGGGCTCCCTGCCCCCAGACCTGCGCACCAAAGCCACGGTGGAGCTCAAGGCACTCAGGCTGCTTAACTTCCAGCGGCAGGTACAGGGCACACACACACACAAACAGTCTCTCTCTCTCTCCCTATTTCCCTCTCTCTCTCTCACACACACACACACACACACACGAAATTGGTTGGCAGAAATTTCATGAATCTAAGTTTCAGTGGCTGGTAAACGTTTAGTTCCCCTACTAAAAACTCAGCAACGTTAATTTCTACCCCTCATTGGAATTAGCTATCAACACCCTCAGACTTTTTGAACTGATATTTTCCAGAACTTTGAAGTATCTCCTCATTCATTTCTTTCAGTAGATATTTTTCCAATCCAATGGAGAATAATGAAGAATGAAGAATAGTTCCCCAACCGTTGTTGTGGCTAGGCTGACAGCGGGGAAACTTTATTGTTTTCTCCTTGGAGGCGGGGCGTCAGCCAAACTCAAGGCCACAAGCACAGGTCGAGGACCGGAGTGTGCATATTGGAATGCACCCTTAGATTCCTTTACTCAGGGCTGATGTTACATCTATTGCCATCAGAGGGCAGTCTTGGTCTAAATAAATATTGCAGTTATATTATAATAAATATATAATGCTGCTCTGAACCTGATGTGACGAGAGTGTATTTCAGAGAATAACCTCTGTCCCACATTGCATTAGGCTTCAACCTCCCCCAGATACGTCTCCCTTTAAAAAAAATGGGATCTAGGCCTCCCCAGTGTCTCCCTGAGCATCTATCAGTGTGAGACGACTGTAACCTCCTCCCACGCTCAGGCACACCTCTCTCTGTCATGGTGGGCCGCAGAAATGAGGATGGATGGGGTTTCAAGTGATACCCGCTCTCACTGTCTCCCTTTGTCTCTCTGTCTGTTTGTCTGTCTGTCTGTCTGTGTCTTTGTGTCTTTTTCTCTCTGTTACCTCATTTGGCTTATCCACACTCATACATGGACTCAAATGGACGCACGCGCGCGAGTGTACACACACACACACACACACATGCATCAATGCACTCACATTCATACACATTTTCAAACGTCTTCAAACTCTCACACATACAACCCGCAAACACACACATGCACGCACGCATGCACGCATGTACGCACACACACACTGACACACACACACAAACACGCACTCACACATATACATCTACCCTCCTGTGTGTGTGTGCGTGTGCGTGTGCGTGCAGCTGAGGCAGGACGTGGTGTCGTGCATGCGTCGGGACACGACTCTGGAGACGGCGCTGAACTCCAAGGCCTACAAGCGCAGCAAGAGGCAGACGCTGAGAGAGGCCCGCATGACCGAGAAGCTGGAGAAGCAGCAGAAGATAGAGCTGGAGAGGAAACGCCGGCAGAAACATCAGGTACGAGAACACCTACGCCACACAACTACTCAACACGTCACATGCACACATGTACACATACACATACACACACACCCACACTGAAGAGGCAGAAGATCAAGCTGGAGAAGAAACGCAAGCAGAAACAACACATATGAGGGTCACCATGACACACACACACACACACACACACACACACACACACACACACACACACACACACACACACACACACTCACGCACACTCACACACGCACACGCACACACACACACACACACACAGACTGATTTCAGGCCAGTGTCCGTTACCGCGCCAGTTATGTTTGGAACTGAAGTGCTTACCTGAGAACCACCATTGACGGGCATTGGAAATTAGCGTATGGCTCCAAATACTATGATACTTATCTGTTAGGTTGTTGTACAGCCTACATGATGTGTATTTGTCCCTACTCAAATAAACCATGGTTCATACCAGACTCCGTACTTTTTCCACACGTGACTGTATGTTACCCGGATGAACCTGCTGACTTCAACGTTGTCGTCACGGTTCAAGAAATCTTGAAAGTATTTTTCGATTCGCATTGCAAACACACTTTCTGGTTCAGACTTGCGGTGTGAACATTCCAGCCGGTTTGAGATTAGGTGTGGGAACGGGCACCGGCACAGTTCTCAGGCGGCCTGAACACGCACACAACCACACACATACACACACGCTGGAGGAGCTGGAGAGTAAACACAGGCAGAGCCACCAGGTACACAAACATAATCATCGTACACTGGAACAGTGGTTCCCAAACTTTTTCAACGGGGACCCCCTTTTAGACTTACAGTAAGGATATTTTTGCGAACCCCCCCCTAACCACCATAGCAGAGATTCTTAAGCCCCGTGTACATCGAAGGCGAACTACGCGACCTGCGCGGCGGAAGTCATTGTTTCTCTATCGAGGGAAGGCGAATAAATCTACCAGAGCGAAATCGCCTGGAGCGAAGCTTCTTGAGCGACCAGAGTGCTATGACGCGGTTCGGCGAAAACCAATTGGAACATTCATATCGACGAATGTCCCAGGCTGTCCAGACAGAGCCGTTATGTGATTAGCTGAATCAAACATGTCAGTGCAGCGTCCATAAAACGAATTCATGGTGAAACTTCTTCAACCACCCCAGCTACCTGGGTCGCGTAGGTAGCGCCTGATGTACACGGGCCATAAGAGTATGTATACAGTATATCTACTCATCCAGTTTCTCTAACCATAGTCTGAGTCTAGCAGTGGATTTCTAGCAATACTAGCAGACCAACTATTATTGGAATATCTGGCAATATTAATGGCCAAAAAAATTGCCAATGCAACCCCCCTTCTGCACTGGAGAAACAGCAGAAGATCTAGCTGTAGAGGAAACAGCAGCAAAAGCACCACATACGAGAGTCTTTTATGAATTGTGGAGTATTTATGAATACACAACAATCCTCATGCAAATACTATACACGCACACGAGCTATAGAGGAACCGGGTCAACATCAGAGGGTCAACATTACATACATTTCAAACAAATACTAATACAAACCCCAACTCCGATGAAGTTGGGACGTTTGGTAAACAGTGAATAAAATCAAAATGCTATCATTTTCAAAACATTCAATCTATTCATTAGATGGAGAATAGTGAAAAGACAACATATTAAGTGTTAAAACCGAGAAAAAATATTGTTTTGGGGGACATATGTACTCATTTCTAATTTGAGAAATCCAACACGTCTCAAAAGAGTTGGGACGGGGATCAGTGAAATTTAGTAAACATCCAAATAAGATAAAACAACAAAGAAGAACATTTCAAAATGAATTGTACTGACGGACAATATAGGTGTCCAGGTATAAGATCATCACAGAGAGGCTGAGTCACTCAGAATTAAAGATGCAAAGGGAATAATTACCATAGTTATTACATACATTTTTGAATTCCCTTTGATTTACCACGATTGAGTGTATATAAGACATATTTTTGTTAATAAAATCATTGTATAGGTTCATGACATCATGAAATATATATTGGCTGTAGTCTCACTCTAATTCCTGGAGTGCTAGAGCTATTGAAAATTGACCATATTAAAAATGCTTAATGCATGAAAATGACACAGGGGTTTAACATTCTCCTAAGCACCTGAGCTCACTTGAAATAGACCCAGAAGACATGGGAAACTGTCCTTTGCTTACAGAAGTCAGCAGAAGTTGTAGAAGTCCATTCTTTTTGACAATAATAGAGCATTGCACATCCTGTGCTACAGTGAAAATGGACCATCCAACTTGTGTTAGTGCTAGCTTCAAAAGTCAGCCTCCATGATGGCATGCGGATGCAGTAGTGCATTGGTTAAGATGTTCTCACTCATCTGTAGAGTTAAATACAGTGCTGAATGGTATAAATGGGTTTTAAACAGCATGAAAAGCCACTCATGCATTATATTTTGAAGGGAGATCTTCGATTACTGCCACATAGTAAGGTCAAATTGCATTCTCTACTATGTTTTAACAGTTTGGCTCCATCATAAGGACCCGCATGTGATAAAATGGTGGGTTTTTGGTCAAGACCTGTCACACTGTAAGCACTACAGAAAGGAAAACATTGCAAAACATGACAAGGAATACACCCACCATTTAAGCTGGTGAAATCATGTCCAAGATAGGAATTAACACTGTTTTTTATATAAAATCATCTCATCGGTTAATGTATTTAACTGTTAAGTGTTGTCTTTTGTTTTGTTTTTAGTCTTCCTCGACATTTGCTGCCATTTATTGTCCCGGTCCCAACTCTTTTGAGACGTGTTGGATTTCTCACATTAGAAATGAGTACATATGTCCCCCAAAACAATATTTTTTCTCAGTTTTAACACTTAATATGTTGTCTTTTCACTATTCTCCATCTAATGAATAGATTGAGTGTTTTGAAAATGATAGCATTTTGATTTTATTCACTGTTTACCAAACGTCCCAACTTCAACGGAGTTGGGGTTAGTACATACATGGAAAAGCACATGCACACATAGAGACCCACATCTATGAATACACATGAACCCACATGCAAATACTGTACACACACACAACAGCAACAGCACACAACACAAGCACCAACAGAGGCCCCAGGCCAGAGGTTCATGGCACACATGGCACTTCTGACAAACACAAGTCATGTAAAAAGAATGCACCAATACACACATAAAACACGCACACAGACCCGCATACGACGACACAGAAAATCACATGCACATACAAATCACAGTCGCATAAATAGATATGACCGTATAGAATAAGAAAAAAATAGAAATGACCCGCGATATCAAATCATTGAAATGCACCTTTACGATCCTCATCGCACACATAATCCACTTCCATAAAAAATGTTAGTCACCTTTGGGACTAAAACCTGCTAAAACACGCGGTCTAAACTTCGCTCCTGTATGAGAGGTGGTGTGGCAGTCTCTACTAACAGTGCGATAGCTAACAGTGACATCACATAACACACACTGGATACCATGACTCACATAAATGCATTCACATATGAATACACATGAACACGGCACACACACACACACACACACACACACACACACACACACACACACACACACACACACACACACACACACACACACACACACACACACACACACACCGGTAAGAGATTCATGATGCTGACAAACGTTACCTATTTAAACCCACACACACATAGTGTACCAATACACACATGAACGCACATCTATTGAATAAATACACAGAGCCCTACAGACAGTTAGCTACACACATGCACTCAGACAAAAACCTTACACGAATACACATTTTGCACAGGCACGTATGCATGTACATTAGAGATACATTTCTAAATCTCTGTTATCTGCTGCGAACATAATGTATTCACCCTTCACCCAAGACAGTGTGTCGCTCCAATTTGCATAAACCCACCTGACCTGACCAGACCCTCTATTATTGTAATTTTACATTATGAAGCTGGTATGGTGAAATGCTCATACAGAGACATTCTATAACAGCCCTAACAGAGGACAAACCAAGTTACTACAGTATGTTACAGTTTGATCAGTGAAGCACTTGAAACGTTTTATCAACAGACCGATTTGTACTTTAAAACTCTTTTTTAAGCATGAGAAATTGTATGCAGAACAGACAGGGCTTTTGAATGGTGGTAGCCAGGCCTCTGAATTTCACACCAGCCAACTGACCAAATGCTGGTGAAATTTCAATTTGGCTGGTAGAAAAAAACAACTTACCAGCCACTTGACCCATTAGCGACTGAGTGTTGGCTAGTAAGATTAACATCTACTAACCATTTTTGGCTGGTGATGGTTTATTTAGGGCCCTGGTGGTAGCCTTTGACTGGCATTCAGGCAAGATTCTGCCATTCTTCGTGCCCAACCTCCTCCACCCGACCAAACTAGAACAGCCTGAAAACAGGACTGGCTCACATGGCCATCAGTAATACGTACTAGAGACCACAACAAAAGTGATGTAAAATTGCAGCAATGACGAGAATGACGCACAAGATCCTCCTCATGCCCCAAAGACAGCCACTGAACTGCCCCGTAGGCTCTTACACAAAAGATACCATCTGTGGAACTGAAAATACACCATCCGGCAAGTTATGTGTGAACTTGCAGTCTTTCATACAGCCTAGTTAAAATGCGTCACAGCTACACACACAGCCAAATGCCAATAATTATCAACTGAGCTGCTTTCACGCTGCATTGCTCTATCTTCACGGCTCAGGTCTCCCATCACTTCAAAAGGCCACTGAAACCGTGTAACTTACTAGACAGACTGCAAATAAGTGTGTGACGAAAAAATACACAATAAGGCACGTAATTGATATTCACTCAATTTAATATTTACTTTTACGCTGACTCGCAACCCACCCAAGAGCTATAAGGATGTTTGTTTTGGTACATGACCTCCACCTCGTCCACAGATTATCCACAGCACCCGTGAATAATATCAATCAGACCAATCCATGAGAAAAGTAACATTCCAAATGGTAGAACTAAACCCCTGCCATGTTTTCCATCCAAACAGCTTAGAATCAGCTGATTGGCAAGACAGGTAAACCAGCCACTCATTGAAGTCACCTGTGTTGGAAGGAAAACATGGCAGATTTTTTACTCATAAACTACTTTTATTTGCTTTTTGTCTGCTCTGATATCAGCGGTACACATGCAGTTACAGACCGAAAACGTTACAGAAAACGTACAGCCCCCATACACACTCAGGCAGTCTCAAAACAGATACATACAGTGGACCTGTCCATCCTCCAAATCAACACCTCAATCTTCTCATGGACTCAATCTTCATAAGACATGGACACAAGGCCTTCTCTGCACACAGACACACAAACACAAATACAAGCTTACTGTACACACACACACACACACACACACACACACACACACACACACACACACACACACACACACACACACACACACACACACACACACACACACACACACACACACACACACACACACACACACACACACACACACACACACAACCACCACGTAACTGACTGACATAATGTACAGTATATGTATGGCTTGTGGATGTCTGGTACAAGTACTTCTGTATGTCCTTGCTATCTTTTTGCTGTTGTTATTCTTTCAGCAAATAACCAATTAAGTTTATGTGTTCCATTAGCCTCATTGCAGATACAGTAAGTGCATGGGCTTGAACACCTCCTTGAACACCTGTAGAGTGGCTAGTAAGTCACCTTCTGTCCAGGTTTGCCTTCATTGAAGAGCTCTTTTCCAAAACGCTATGAATGTCATTGAAAAGCAATTTCCAGTCATCTTCTCAAAAGTAAATCATTCGTGCATTTGGGTCAAAGAAGTGATTTTACTGTCAAGATATGTTAAACACATTCAAAGAATGAAAAAAGTCTTTCTGAAATAAAACAAGATAAAAAAAAGAAGCCTTTCACTCTACCTCCGTGAACACCACCTGTGGAGAGTGAGTCACTCGCCTCCCATTCTGGTGGCATTCACGAGTAGTGCCAAATGATAACGCTTCACAATAACGCCTGCCATTTCACCCCAAGTTGCTCCTGGTGGCAGGGTGGTACCCTGCGTGGCAGCCACGGCCACCGGTGTGTGAATGGGTGAATGTGAGGTACAATGTAAAGCGCTTTGAGTGCTCGAAGGAGTGGAAAGGCGCTATATAAATGCAGTCCATTTACCATTTACCATTTCACTTTTCAGGAGTGCCAAATGATAACGCTTCACAATAACGCCTGCCATTTCACTTTTCAGGAGTACCTGAACAGCATCCTGCAGCATGCCAAGGACTTCAAGGAGTTCCACCGCTCCATCACCGGCAAGATGCAGAAGCTGACCAAGGCCGTGGCCACGTGGCACGCCAACACGGAGCGCGAGCAGAAGAAGGAGACGGAGCGCATCGAGAAGGAGAGGATGAGGAGGCTGATGGTACGTACGTTGTGTGCTCTTCGTCTGCTGTTTGGAGCAGATAGCTCTGCTGCTGCACTTCACATGAGACTTAATTCAATCACTTTAAATGTACAGTTGGCAGACGCTTTAACAATATACGGCGACAATTAGATTACAGATAGTTCAATCAATCACAATTGGTTTTTTTTAGAAAGGGTAGCATGAGGAGGCTGATGGTATGTTATGTGTTCCTAATCAGTTTCTTGGTACAAACACCTGTCCACCACTCCACAACTACTGTTGCTGTACTTAACACAAAATGAGATGCTTCAGCAATATACGACTACAATCAGATTACATACAATCAGATTACAGATACATATACAATTCAAATACAATCAAATCACAATCATTTTATTAAAGAGCATGAGGGGCATCGTATGTGCTCCTCCCCACCTTTTTTGGCACCACACAATAGCAGTTTTGCTTTGCATTATGTTAGAGTCGATCCATTTGCTTAAAATCTACACTCAGCAGATGTATTCGCGACATATGGTTACAGTTCCATTACAGGTACTTCCATCAAATAATCGATCAATGTATCACGGCCATTTATTTAAGAGGAGACTGATGGTACGTCATCCTCACTTTTTGGTACACACATCTCAGCAGCTACTGGTGTTACTTTTTTCATTACATTCGATTTGATTCAATTACTTAAATTACACTTAGAAGATGCTTTTACAACATATGGCTACAATTACATTATAGATTCACTATCATTTTTCAGAGAATGGGGATGAGGAGGCTGCTTGCCCATGGTTACTGTTAAGTCATTTCATGGCATTCATCTGGCACACTTCTCAAGAGTGGTTTTGGTGCCCAAAGGTCCACGGGAGCAATGTGGAATCAGATGCATTGTTCAAGGGCATTCATATACAGCATTATACAAGCATATTAATCAATAGCCTTTGTATGATGCAAATTATGCAACTTCTGCCAGGTACAACCATTAGAATTGTTATCATTTAGGCATGGGAGGAGAGCTGTTGTTTTCACTCAGTGCTCCATCCATGTTATCCACCACTGCTGAACTGTGATGTGAGGACCAATTCCTGGAAGCCATACAGTAGATGGAGCCAAATCTTCACAGACAAACACAGACACAAATCTATAAATTTGGGACTCTGATGAAGACGCATGTCGAAACATTAGTCTTATTGCACTGAAAAAATAAATAACAGAAAATAGACATCCGTGTGGCACCAGATTCTTTTCCCTTTGCACAAATCTATAAATGTCAGTGGCACAATTCCTGGAAGCCATAGCTGCAGCCAAATCTTCACAGACAAACACACACAGCCACAAACACATATACGTAAATGTCAGCGGCACACAGGTTTGTGTTGTTGCATTTTTCCTGACAACATCAAAGGTGTCGGACTTCAAATGATAATTGGACATACATATTGGAGATGCAGCCTTTAAAGGAAGTGTGTTGGCATTCCAGAGACATCTCGTGTCTAATGTGTGACTGATTGGGATTCATTAGATTTCATGAGATTTGATATCAGATGCCGTTCTGATAAAGGGATTAGGACTGTGCTATCAAAACGCACACATGAGGTTCTACACACATGAGGTGCGTTTTGTTTGCTGGTGTGTGTGTGTGTGTGTGTGTGTGTGTGTGTGTGTGTGTGTGTGTGTGTGTGTGTGTGTGTGTGTGTGCGTGCGTGCGTGCGTGCGTGCGTGCGTGCGTGCGTGTGTGCCTGTGCCTATGTGTGCTCATGTGCCTTGTGTAACTGGGAAACCAGGAGGAACAGAACTGCCATTAGGCTCCACAATTCATCTTCGAAAACACAGGCGCTTTTTCTTTCAGCGGTTGTTGTGGGTGTCAAGCATTAAAGTTCAAAAAAAGTTTAAAAAAATGATGCACTCAGGTTTCTTTTTTTTTTTTTTACTCTTTGAGCAAAGCAGCAAAAACTGACGTTTTTTTTACAAGGTCTTCGTTTCTGGGTTCCATTGCGTGTGTGTGTGTGCACCCCTCTATGACTGTGTGTGTGTATGCTTGTGAGTAATTGTGTGCATATGCGTAGGACTACAAGTATATGTGTGTGCGTTGAGTCGCTATGTACGCAGGCTAAAATTCTCTCTCTCTCTGTCTCTCTCTCTCTCTCTCTCTCTCTCTCTCTCTCTCTCTCTCTCTCTCTCTCTCTCTCTCTCTCTCTCCCAGGCTGAGGATGAGGAGGGCTACCGTAAGCTGATTGACCAGAAGAAGGACAAGCGGCTGGCCTACCTGCTGCAGCAGACGGATGAGTACGTGGCCAACCTCACCACCCTGGTCTACCAGCACAAGGCAGCGCAGGCCGCCAAGGACAAGAAGAAGAAGAGGAAGAAGAAGAAGGTAGGAGAAAGAGAGGAGGAGGAGTGAAGTGGAGTGAGGTGTTCAATATAATGCCATATATCTGCCTCAAAAAGGGTGGGGGGAGGAATTATCCAGTGCTCCCCTCCACCATCCTCCGTGACTAAGATACCCTGAGCAATGGCTTTCGATCGCCAAACATCTCGTAGGGGCCCCTTCTGCAATGTTTCGTGGGCCCAATGCCATTAACACACACATCTCTATGCTGAACAGCAAACTCAGTATTTATCTACTATTATACTTAATGATCAGGCCTTATTTATAGCCCATTATGATGGCAGACTCCAGCACGACATGTGTCACAGCAGGGCCTCTGACCCCCCCCCCCCCCCCCTTGTCACAATACCAGTGCCATTATTTCATTATTTTAAATCAATGTCAGTATCACATCCAGAACAGAACAAATACAGCAAATACAGCAAATTCATGGCAAAACCTCTTCAACAACCTTGGCTACTCTGTTGCTTTGGTTGTTTTTTGATCTACACACACAAAAGAGGCAGTGTTGTACCATTCTGTGTCTCATGTGTCTATATGACACTGTTTGTGAGATGGAATTGACTGTATCACTTTGAGCTTGTTTCATTCTACAGCATGGATGTTTATTTGTTTGCTCACTTTGTGTTGTTGTTCTTTGGTGTGTGTGTATGTGTGTGTGTGTGTGTCTGTCCGTGTCTGTGTGTTTGTGCACCTGTGTGTGTGTGTGTGTGTGTGTGTGTGTATTTGTATGTGTGTGTGTGTGTGTCTATGTCTGAGTCTGTGCACCTGTGTGTGTGTGTGTGTGTGTGTGTGTGTGTGTGTGTGTGTGTGTGTGTGTGTGTGTGTGTGTGTGTGTGTGTGTGTGTGTATTTGTATGTGTGTGTGTGTGTGTGTCTGTGCACCCGTGTGTGTGTGTTTGTGTGTGTGTGTGTGTGTGTCTGTGTCTGTGCACCTCTGTGTGTGTGTGTGTGTGTGTGTGTCTGTACAGTCACAGAAATTGGACGAGAATGCTGAAGGACTGGGAGCCATCGGTCCTGATGGAGAGGTAACGCAAGGACGACTGTTCACAAGCTTGTTTGTTGGCGCCTGACTCTTGTTCCTTTGTAATGTGTGATCGATTTTTATGATGATGGAGTGTTTGTCAGGGCAAATGGCTCAATGCCAGTCAAAAACCTCGAAAAGAAACTTCTTAGAACTTTTTGTACTGTAGGTCTTGAGAGGTCACAGAGTTTAAAAAACCCCCCGAATTAATCAGGAAACGAGTCTAGCAAACTGTAATGAGTATCCATCACAGTGTCTATCATCCCCTCAGGGAGCTCTGCCTCTGGCAATATTCAACAGGGTCCAAGCCAAGAACCGAGCCGTTTGTATTTGGTCATGATTATCGGCTTCATGAAATGTACGGTTTCTCCCAATGCTAAAGCTCTATCTCCTTGCTGTCAGACAGGAGGAGACTAGACTTGAGATTGCGTTTAGCTTCTCATCTTGGTTTGTTATCGACCCAGGCTTGAAGTTTCAAAGAACTCTTGTTGAAGGAAAAAACCCCACTATATTCTAGCCTTCCTGAAAAGGAGTGCTGTGGAGAAAATTGCCCAGGCTGCACAGAGCAATGGAGTTCAGTTAGTGATCACCATCCCCTGGCTGTCTGCTGTCCTCTCCCTCTATCACCATCTCTCTATCACTACCTCTGCTTTTTTTACTCTTTGTTCACCTGTTTCTCTTTGTCCAACTGATTGACCTTCCTCCTCTTCTTCCTCTCCCCCCCCCATCCCCTTCCAAATTCTCATCATCTTCCTCCCCCTCCTTATCTTCCTCTTTCTGTGTCTCCTCTTCCTCCTCTCCATCACCCTCATCTTCATCCTCTTCTTTTGTCACCCTCCTCCTCCTCTTCCTCTTGTTTCTGCTTCTCTGTGTGTCCCCCAGCCAATGGACGAGAGCAGTCAGATGAGTGAGTTGCCGGTGAAGGTGATCCAGACGGAGACTGGCAAGGTGCTGCAGGGCACCGATGCCCCCAAGTCCAGTCAGCTGGAGGCCTGGCTGGAGATGAACCCTGGGTGAGACGCCAACACCATCAAACACCACCAAACACCACCCCTCCTTACCCTCCTCTCCTCGCCATCAAACACCACCCCTCCTTACCCTCCTCTCCTCTTCATCAAACACCACCCCTCCTTACCCTCCTCTCCTCTTCATCAAACACCACCCCTCCTTACCCTCCTCTCCTCTTCATCAAACACCACCCCCCCTTACCCTCCTCTCCTCTTCATCAAACACCACCCCTCCTTACCCTCCTCTTCATCAAACACCACCCCTCCTTACCCTCCTCTCCTCTCCATCAAACACCACCCCTCCTTACCCTCCTCTCCTCTTCATCAAACACCACCCCTCCTTACCCTCCTCTCCTCTTCATCAAACACCACCCCTCCTTACCCTCCTCTCCTCTCCATCAAACACCACCCCTCCTTACCCTCCTCTCCATCAAATACCTCCCCACTTTACCCTCCTCTCCTCTTTCAAATACCACCCCTCTCCTCTCCTCTCCTCTCCTCTCCTCTCCTCTCCTCTCCTCTCCTCTTCTCTCCTCTCCTCTCCTCTCCTCTCCTCTCCTCTCCATCAAATACCACCAGCCCTTACCCTCCTCTCTTCTCTTCTCTTCTCTTCTCTTCTCTTCTCGTCTCTTCTCTTCTCTTCTCTTCTCTTCTCTTCTCTTCTCTTCTCTTCTCTTCTCTTCTCTTCTCTTCTCTTCTCTTCTCTTCTCTTCTCTTCTCTTCTCTTCTCTTCTCCTCTCCTCTCCTCACCATCAAATACCACCCCTCCTCACCCTCTCACTTCTCTTTCTGGCTTTCTCTTTGCTTCTTTTCCTCCATCTCTCTCTCTCTCTCTCTCTCTCTCTCTCTCTCTCTCTCTCTCTCTCTCTCTCTCTCTCTCTCTCTCTCTCTCTCTCTCTCTCTCTCTCTCTCTCTCTTTCTCTTTCCCCACCTCTTCTCTTTTCCCTTTACTCTCCCTGACTGTCCTTTCTCTATGTCTATCTTATGTCTATCCCTCCCTGCTTCCTGTCTTTCTCTCCTTTTCCCCTCTAAGTTGACTCTTTTTTTTCCTTGGCTATTTTTCTCTCTCCAGTTTTTGACTGGGGTCTTGCCCTTTTCTTTTGTTAAAGTTCCTTCATCCTCTACCCTGGGGGCGAGGCTTTTGGAGACAGCCAGAGTGTTTAGAGGTGCTGCCGGAGATGTTGAAATGCCAGAGGGAGTGTGTGTGTGTGTGTGTGTGTGTGTGTGTGTGTGTGTGTGTGTGTGCGCGTGTGTGTGTGCGCGCGTGTGTGTGCGTGTGTGTGTGCGTTGGTTGCCACCGTTGTGCATTCTGTCTGAGCTGTCAACTCCCGGCAAGTGAGCTGTCTGTCACTCTGAGGAAAGCTCAGCCTTACAGTAGAGCTAGACCTGAATGAACACATTGTCTGTCTCAATCTATCCTTGATCCACCAAAGAAGGAAAAAAATACAGAAAAAAACAAAACAAAATATGATAGCACCTGTCTCCTCTGCATCGCTCTCAAGTGTGTCTGACAGGTTGGTAGCAAAATTGATGAGTCTGTGGGTGGGTGGGTATATAACGTGTTTGTCTTTTGTATTGTGCAATTCCCATCATGAACAAGAGCAAGGTTTACAGTATAGTATAGGCAAGATGTTAGCATTGATGACATCATCTGACTGTCTGTTGACCTGATGGGGTCTGGTATTTTTGTCTGTGTTCCGCAGCTATGAAGTGGCCCCGCGCTCGGACAGTGAGGAGAGCGGCTCAGAGTTTGAGGAGGAGGTGAGGCTTTTTGCTGTTTTTCTTTCATTCATTCCGTCTTTCTCTCTCTCTCTCTCTCTCTCTCTCTCTCTCTCTCTCTCTCTCTCTCTCTCTCTCTCTCTCTCTCTCTCTCTCTCTCTCCATGTACCCTGAAATCCCTGCAGTCTCTTCTCTCGTCTTCCCTCTTTCTCCACTCCTCTTCTCTTTCTCTTCATTCACAGCAGAGATGGGAACTGCAATCACAGCGTGCACATGAAACACTCATCTCACTCATCTCATCTCACTTAATCCTGTACCTGCATCTCCACTCCACTCTGTCTTCTCTCTGTCCCCCCCCCCAGGAGGTGATCTCTGTCTGCCTGTCTGCCTTTCACCTCAGCTCACCGTGACCTTGAATTGAGCTGTCATCATGTTGTGTCATCTTTACATTCATCTGTTTGCTTTCTCCCACCTTTTCCCTTTATGTTTCTAACCCCCACCTACCTCTCCATACAGTATCAATCCCTCCTGTGTTTATCCGCCTTTACAATCTCAGCGTCTACACGACCTCACGACCTCCCTCTTTCCAGTGGCTTTGTGTTGGCCGTCTGAATGAGCCAGGGTGCCATAGGGGGGAGTCACTAGTTTGACGCCCTTTCGTGACTTACCGCTTACGTCATACGACCCTAAACCTAACCCGAACCCTAACCTTAACCCTAAACCTAACCCTAAACCTAACCCTAACCTTAACCCTAACCCTAACCTTAACCCTAAACCTAACCCTAACCTTAAATCGCTTGTTTGAAATGTTTGATTACCATGTGAAATCACGAGAGGGCGTCAAACTAGTGGGACCCTGCCATAGGGTGTGGATAATTGTGTGGCTGCGTGTGGAGTAGTGACCTTTGATCCCTCACAGTGACCTTTGACCCCCACCCCCCACCCCCCACCCCCCTATTGT
>NC_085859.1:48098957-48118957 GCF_034702125.1 Engraulis encrasicolus | reverse complement strand
GAAGAGATGTGAAAGTCGATGATAATCAGGCTAGGTGGAATAAGATGCGGTAGGTTTTTGGGCCGCATTAGGAGTATGACAACGCATTGCAAGACGTTTCCTTTCCTCTTTAAATTCACATGACATTGACATCAAGACAATTTGATAGCCTAAAAAGAAATGCACAAGAGAAAAAACTACGACCGCACACTTAGGCCTACCTCACTTTCGAGAAAGAGAGGGAGAGAGGCTAGCATGGAGAGGGAGGGGAGGGGGAGAAAGAGAGGGATTGGAGAGAAACAATGCGCTGGCAATGCTGTACAATTGAAGCACGTTCTTCGTGCTTGTAATCAAAGAAGTCAAGGTGGACTTTTTCCCTGTTCAATTTGACCTTGGCTACTAGGCATTTCTGCTTTTACCAGCGCAGAAACAATAACACGGATACTTCAACATTAATTAAATAACTGCGTTTGTGTGACAATGTTCAGAATATAGCGCCTTCATTTCCAGCCACATTTGAATGAAACTGCTTGACGTTCTTGGCTAACAACTACCTCTGTTAGCTTGCTTGCCGTTTCCCTAACTAGGCCTATTTGTTACTGGAAAGTCATTTACAGGCAGTTTCTGATATGTATGAATGAGGGTTAATCTACTTTAGAGCCAGCTCGCGTTTCTGGTGTTTTGGGCGGATAAGCACGCGACAGGTGGCAACAGACTATGCGCATTGTTTGGGGCTGTTGCTTTGCTTACCTGAAATATTAGCAAAACCGAACTCCATTCCTCTCACAGTTTAACCATGTCTACTAGAATATATCCTTATTGGCTTGCAAAATCAACAATCCAGAGCCCGTTTTCTCTGAGAGCATTTCTACTTCAGGGTGAAATGGCATAACCAACGGGACAACCTCTCAGCAGCAGTCCGAAGAACAACGCGCTTGCAGTCGCAGCTGCGAAATCTTAATCAACATTCTAGAGCACAATGCGGAGGGTTATCGGAAAGTTTTCTGTTACTATTTTCGCTGATGGTTGGTGTTGAGTTAATGTCCCTGTGTAATGGCTTTGCAAATATAATAGCCTACTTTTAGAATCTTTTCATTTATATTTTTGGACGGTCCCGGCATTGTCCCAGAAATGATAACTTTGTGTCCCCACAACATTTTTTATGGTCCCCGGGACGTCGGGACACCGTTAATTTCGAGCGCTGGCACGCGCACCTCACAACTTTTTTACATCAACATCACGTGACACCTGAAAGATGAAATTACAAACACATCTTTCTGACCTTGAAAACAAAGCAGTGTAGTCCTTGGCCGTGGCTCAAACACTGCCCTGTGTTGTCGGGGGCTCGGGTTCAAGTCCGGCCCGAGGTCATTTCCCGATCCTCCCCTATGTCTCATCCACCAGCTTTCCATCATCGTCTCATATTTCCATGTCCATTCAAGGTATAAAAACCCCTTAATAGAAAAAAAGAACAAAGCCGTTATTAAAAATGTGTTGTGGCCTAATGGTTAGGTTAGTTGGTCATTTAATCTGGTGGTTGTCTGTTCGAATCCCACCTGACCTCTCCCTACACTTTCACTCATGGTTGAAGTGCCCTTGAGCAAGCCACCTATCCCCACGCGGACTGTAACTGGTACCATGAAAAATAATATCTATAAGTTGCTTTGGATAAAAGCGTCAGCGAAGTGTAATGTATTACCGGTATGTAATATAATATAATGTAATGTAATGTGTGTGCGTGCGTGTGTGCGTGCTGGCGTGCGTTTGTGTGTGTGCGTGCGTGTCTGTGTCTGTGTCTGTGTCTGTGTCTGTGTCTGTGTCTGTGTATGCGTGTGCTTCAGATCCAGGGCCTGGAGTGGATGGTGTCCCTGTACAACAACAACCTGAACGGCATCCTGGCGGATGAGATGGGTCTGGGCAAGACCATCCAGACCATCGCCCTCATCACCTACCTGATGGAGCTCAAGAGGCTCAACGGGCCCTACCTCATCATCGTGCCCCTCTCGTATGTCACACACACACACACACACACACACTAAACACACACACACACTAAACACACACACACACACACACACACACACACACACACACACACACACACACACACACACACACACACACACACACACACACACTAAACACACACACACAGGTACACACACACACACGCACACACACACACAGGTACACACACACACACACACAGGTACACACACTCACTCCCACACACACACACACACACACACACACACACACACACACACACACACACACACACACACACACACACTAAGCACACACTAAGCACACACACACACACTAAGCACACACACCCACACACACACACACACACACACACACACAGTTTACTTCTTTATTTGGATTGACAGATAGACATTTATCATAGCACAAGCTACATTTCATAGGAGTTCACACAAAACTAAAAGAAACTGCGCACCGAGTGTCTTAAGGATACATGTGGCACCTCCGTCTCCAGATGAAGAGGCACACACACACACACACACAAACATGCATACACACAGGTACACACATGCACACACACACAGTATATACACAAATGCACACACACACACACTGGTAAACACACACACACACACACACACACACACACACACACACAAACATGCATACACACCACACACGCACACACACACAGGCACACACACACACGTGCAAACATACATACACACACACACAGACACACACACAGACACACACACACATGCATACAGACACACACACACACAAAAGGGAACACTGCATACGTGTTTCCCATACACGTGTCCCATACACGTCATTGGCCCGATGATATCTGATCATTAGCGCCTCTTCATTCATACGTCACTCTTTACAACATTTGCCATCTGCAGAGAGGCACACATGAGCTGGCGCGGCATAATTAAACCTTCTTTCAGCACACACGCATTAAGCAGTATAATATTTATCATGGTAATGACATGGTCATGGCAAATGATGGCCAATCAGCCATATTGTTCCCAGACCTGAGTTGGGGTATAGGATGCGGAGCTGCTACAGTATATGATGACGCAAGGCAAGTGGGTTGGTGTTCTGTTCCATTTCTGGCAAGGCGTACGTGTGTCTGTATGTCTTCCAGAGCCTGCAATCACATTGCTATTATTGCTGCTTTCCCCGGCCCTGTGTGACTTTTGTAATAGCAAACTTTTTTTTTTTTTTTCTTTTCTTGGACAGGGAGATTGAGGCAGGGAGGAGAGTAAGTGTGTGAGTGAGTGCCAGAGTTTGGGCTCTCTCAGAAACCCACTCAGGTAGGCAGGGGGGCAGGCAGGCAGGGAGGCAGGCAGGCAGGGGAGCAGGCAGGCAGGGGAGCAGGCAGGCAGGCAGGCAGGCAGGCAGGGGAGCAGGCAGGCAGGCAGGGAAGAAGGCAGGCAGAGGGGCAGGCAGGCAGGGGGCAGGCAGGCAGGCAGGCAGGGGGACAGGCAGGCAGGCAGACGGGCAGGCAGGAGGATTTTCAGCTAATGGAGCAATCGATTCAGCTAGGGAGCCGAGGATTCAGGGGCCTTTTACTCCCTGACACCCACTAAGATTGTGGTACACTGACAGAAAGGCTGACAGTCTCTCTCTCTCTCTCTCTCTCTCTCTCTCTCTCTCTCTCTCTCTCTCTCTCTCTCTCTCTCTCTCTCTCTCTCTCTCTCTCTCACACACACACATTCTCACACACGTACGCACACTCTCTCTCTCTCTCTCTCTCTCTCTCTCTCTCTCTCTCTCTCTCTCTCTCTCTCTCACACACACACTCTCACACACGCATGCACACACTCTCGCTCTCTCTCTCTCTCTCTCTCACACACACACACACACACACACACACACACACACACACACACACACATACACACAGACACATACTGTACACACACACACACACACACACACACACACACACACACACACACACACACACACACACACACACACACACACACACACACACACACACACACACACACACACACACACACACACACACTGCTTCCTGCCTGTTGGTATGGATTAGGTTGTTCTTGGATGAGATTTTGGGTGATGGGTCCTGTGGGGAAGGTTAGTTTGCCCTCGACAAAAGGCCACATCTTTCCTTGTAGCTATGATAGATTTTGTTTTTTTTACTTCCAAGACCTTGCCTTTTCTGAAAAGCCTTTTAGACTCTTTTTTTCTTGTCTTATTCCAGAACTCTATCCAACTGGACGTATGAACTTGACAAGTGGGCGCCAACCATTGTCAAAATTGCATACAAGGTAAAATTATTTGTCTATTCATGTTCTGTTGCATTTTATTAACTGGTTCCTTTTTAGTGAATCTCCCTGTAATGTGATAGGGTACCCACATGTGATGGTGTATCAACAGCAATATATGTACAGTATTAATTACATAATGTTAAAGGTGCACTCTGTGATATTTTTTGCAGTTTCTGTCCAGATTTCACGCTGCCCATTCACAAAGCATTTTTTTCATGCATACTTGCCACCACCATCAAATTCTAAGTATAAGCATTATGACTGGGAAAATGTTCATGAATGAAGGTGGATCTGCTCCATGTCCGCCATTTTGAATTTCCAGACATAGACATTTTTAGATGCAAAACCTTCTGTACTTTGTTTATATGTACTAGTAAATATTAGTTTATTATGTAGTGAATATTCATGAAAAGATCAAACTTGGCAATAGGCAGCAAAGTTTCAATTGAGCAGCATAGTTGCAATACCTACTCTGGCCACCATCCTACACGGTGCACGTTTAAATGATGTTGTTGTTGTTGTCCCCAAATGCTGTCTGGCTATTCTGCTGCCGTCTGACCTTGTGAGTGTTTTTGCCTTTGTCTTTCTCTCTCTGTGTGTCTAAAAGGGCACACCCTCCCTGCGCCGCGGCCTGCTGCCTCAACTGCGCAGCGGCAAGTTTAATGTGCTGCTGACCACCTACGAATACATCATCAAGGACAAGCAAATCCTGGCCAAGGTGAGCATAGACGTCCGTCTGTGAGCTGCAACACATCTGAACAGCAGCTGTCTACAGGAATGCCACGTATATATCTCACTGGCGGAATGTCGGAAACGTGGAGTGAAATGCTTTTGCCATGAAGTAGTGGGGCGTAGTCTTTATGTACTGGCAAGATTGCATTGCAAAATGTAGAACTTGACGGAAAAAAATGCTTAACTTATCAACATTTCTGCTATGGCACAAGAAATGTTTGTCATATCTGTTGAAATGGTGGCAATTTACCATAATTTACCATACAATACAACGTCGGGTCTCAGTGTTTACGATCAGGGATAAGATTGACAGTTGCGATTCTGTTTACCGGTATGTGTGCAGTGCAACCCGACGTCATAATAGGACACAAAATCGGGAGTCGTATAGTTTAGCCTGGCTTAAGTTTTTCAAAGTCAGGCCCTGCCGTGGCCAACCGGTAGGGCACTCGCCTGCCATGCGGCTGACCCGGGTTCGATTCCCTGACCGGGTCCTTTGCTGACCCCTCCCCGTCTCTTCCAATTCGCTTCCTGTCCACCTCTCACACTGTCCTGTCCCAAAGACCCCAAAAAAATCAAATCTTTAGGTTTGTCAAAGTCTGTGTTGTACGTGCTCCTCAGATCCGCTGGAAGTACATGATCGTGGACGAGGGCCACCGCATGAAGAACCACCACTGCAAGCTGACTCAGGTGCTGAACACGCACTACGTGGCGCCGCGCCGCCTGCTGCTGACCGGCACGCCGCTGCAGAACAAGCTGCCCGAGCTCTGGGCCCTGCTCAACTTCCTGCTGCCCACCATCTTCAAGAGCTGCAGCACCTTCGAGCAGTGGTTCAACGCCCCCTTCGCCATGACCGGGGAGAGGGTAGGTGAAACACGTGCTGATGAACACGCACGCACGCAGAGACACACACACACCACTTCGAGCAGTGGTTCAACGCCCCCTTCGCCATGACCGGGGAGAGGGTAGGTGAAACACGCGCTCATGAACACACACACACACACACACACCACTTCGAGCAGTGGTTCAACGCCCCTTTCGACATGACTGGAGAAAGGATAGATTAAACACACACTGAAGAAAACAGACACACACACACACACACACATACTGTACATGTGCACGTGCACACAAACCTTCGAGCAATGGTTCACCGTCCTCTTTGCCAAGAGGATACGACTGACATTTATTTTAGTAAGGACCATGTATTATTCATACAGAGATGATGCAACCAGAGTTACCAGAGTTAGCCCCAATTTACAGCTTCAGTCCCCTGGCAGGTCATAATTAAGAAAAGTTGTAAAAAACATGTAGGCATACAAATAATTATTCAGCCCCCTACCTCACCAGTCAACCAATATACTCACACACACATACACGCACACGCACACGCACACGCACACGCACACGCACACGCACACACAGGACATCTGCAGAGTTTCACCTGCAAAGCAATTGCAGAATTAAACTGGAAAAAAAGAATAGAAAAGCCACCGGCTGAAAAAAGCACACAGACTTTTTAATTTGCATTTGGTTATTGCTGAGCACATAAACCCAGACATGTTCTCAAAGCACTACGCACAGCCCCACCCATATGAAAAAGAATTATATGATTCATATACTGCAAACATGCATGTTCCTTACATGAAATCGTATAGAAAAAATGTGCCAGATTTGCAAGAGTCACTTATACGTTTTCTAATATATGTCTATCATGATAGTCGATTATGGCCCCTTTTCGAAAAGAAATACTATATGGAACTTATACGCATGCCATATAACATGACTGCATGCAGTATAAATTCTTATAAGAGTTTGACATGCCAACAATGCATAATACTATATTATATTGACTAAAACATAGGAGAAAACTACTATATTCCTATAGAAATAATGCACGTTTTATGTTAAAATCATATTGAAGTCTTATTCAATTTACGTGTGGGACTCTGACCGCTACACCAAGAGCCAGGCTCATTGGCATGTTAGTCAGAACACACCCACAACCCTAGTGATGGTCACTCCATCACATTGCCTTCCCCTTCGGGAAGCGCACGCGTGCGCTGCACACACTCATGGTGTCCCTCACGCAACTGCCCATCATGCTTCTCCCATCCAATGTGCCCCATCATCAATGCTTCACCTATCACTGAGGTCCCTCACACGGGGGTAACCAATCCTGGGGGTCCCTCACATGGAATTACGGCTCACACACCATGGGTACGCTTCCGATGGCCTCACGGTACCATCCCACTTCTGACACCATTCATAGCAAAGGGGAGTAGAGTTGCCCAGCTGGGACTTGAACCCAGACCTTCTGGGGTAGTAAACCGGGGCTCTGACCGCTACACCAAAGAGCCAGGCTTGTTGGCATGTTAGTCAGAACACACCCAAAACCCTAGTGATGGTCACTCCATCACACGTATGTTCCGTACATGTTCCGTAGTTGGATTTTACAGACTTCCTATATTAAGTTTATATGAAGTTTACAACTTGAAATGTAATATTCGTATATAAATTTTATAAAGTTTATACATTTAATTATATGCAAACCTGATTTAATTTGTACATTTCTTAAACAGTTTCTGACACCAATATTTATATGAATTCTGCACATTTGTCATATGAAGCATGAGACTTTAAATGTAATATTTGTATATAACACAGGCCTAGACAGTCTAAATAAGCTTCCCGGAAAAAAAACCACCTGACGAAGAACTTCACTCATGATTTTTTATTTGTCTTTCTTGACTGTCACTTTGATTATATATAGGCCTATATTGCCTAAAGACAAATGTGTGTATGTGTGTGTGTGTGTGTGTGGGGGGGGTGGGGGGGGGGGGTCTGTCCCACATTGACCCTCCGAAGCATACCCCTTTTCCCCCCTTGGACTTATTAGCAGGTGGTCACCCTAGCTGGAAATAAGCTACAACAAATATTGCATGGTGCACCTTTAAATATGGCATACACATAGGGCCTACTGTAACATATACAACAACATGGCACAAATACAGCACACATCTGATTGGCATTCATCCAAAAACAGCACTATTTTCCAATCTTTTTCCCTCCGAATCATTGTCCCTCCGAAGCATACCCCTTGTCCCCCCTTGGACTTATTAGCAGGTGGTCACCCTAGCTGGAAATAAGCTACAACAAATATTGCATGGTGCACCTTTAAATATGGCATACACATAGGGCCTACTGTAACATATACAACAACATGGCACAAATACAGCACACATCTGATTGGCATTCATCCAAAAACAGCACTATTTTCCAATCTTTTTACTTATACGAAATATATAAGCCCATAGTAACATAAATCGTGTATGGCATATATTACTGAAAATGAATAAAAAAAATAGTTAGATTTGTATATGTGGGTTTGTGCCTTGTATGACCCTTATAATATTCTTATGGAACAGATATAATCCATATGCGTTTTTAATAAGACTTTTTCATATGGGCAGGCACAGTCTCATGAACAACCTTGGGCTAGGCTTAGCAATACAGCTGAGACATTAATTAAGACTTTGCTAACTTTTTAGCCGTGTAAAAATCACATTCCAAAGCTGCTCCCTGGGTTCTTGGATGTATTGCAATTTGGGATTAAAACTTACCTTAAGATCATGGCCAAAATGGTTGTTACCTCCGTCAAGAGGGTAGAGGTAGAGTAACTGTTTTTATCCCGAAGGGAAATCAAGGTGTTCCGTAGCATACACATAGTTTAATACACATTGCACAGATACAATTTCACTCATTAACTTATGTTTGCAAACAGTTAAGCTACACCGTCAAATCATCTCAGGTAAAAGATAAAACTGTCTGAAACATTAGAAAAATCCAAGTCTTGTTTTGGCTGTGTTGTTGCTGCGAGCAGGTGGACTTGAATGAGGAGGAGACCATTCTGATCATCCGGCGCCTCCACAAGGTGCTGCGGCCCTTCCTGCTGCGCCGCCTCAAGAAGGAGGTGGAATCCCAGCTCCCCGAGAAGGTGAGTGGGGAGCACGGCGCGCACGCGCTGATAATGGCAAACGATCCAAACGAAATCCAAATCTTGTTTGATTTTTACCCTGCATAGCAAATGGTTTGTTGGTTTAGGATCAAGCAGAGCCAGGCAACCTATTTTTTGTTGGTCTTGTTCTTTGATTTCATTTTCAACTTAGTTTGACTGATGCTCTGAGCAAGGGTTTTTCATCCGTGTTCACCATTTGGTCTACTCTGCAAAAAACAAGTTATGTAGAAGTAAAAGGTTTGTTTGGGGGCATTTCTGTTTACAGTAATCAAAGCCAAGACCAGTACTGCCTATTCTGCATGAAAGATTTTACATTTTGCTTTGAAAATAAAAAACATGTCTTGTTTGAAGAATGTGCAGTGCACAGTAGCTGTAACTTCTTGAATTCCCATGTTAGACTTAGGTCAGTCCCAGACCACTCATACCCATTCCCCAGCCCACTTGCTTTAGACCAGAGCATAATGTTTGTTTTGTCCTTTCTTTTTTTCAAATCAAAGTCCAACACAACCAGACCTGATCAAATTAATTATTCATGCCTATTTTTATTAACTATTGATGACTTTTTTCCAACACCAGTTCAAACCCCCAGACTCCCAGTAGCACGTGTTTGAACTCTAAAGGCAGGCAGAGGTCGTGTGTTGAGTTAACATGCAACGCTCAGCCTCAGCAGGCTTTCATCATGCAAATGGGCAGAAATTGCTTTGCTTTGGCCGAGCAATAATAACTATTTTTGGGGAATAAAAAAAAAAACCACACATCTCGCCCCAGCATCTAGCTGGCCAGGGTGTAGAAAGGCTCTAATCCATGTGCCCTCAGTTGCTGGTGAAGGAAATTTGCTCGAGGGGATTAGGCCCTCAAAGGCACAGACCGTCGCATTCCACCCAGAAGTCCTATGAGGGTCGCTGGCATCAAAGCAGCCCAGCGGCGCAGCTGGCAGCACAAGAAAACTCCATCACCTCTCGCTTTCTTTCTTTCTTTCTTTCTTTCTTTCTTTCTTTCTTTCTTTCTTTCTTTCTTTCTTTCTTTCTTTCTTTCTCACTCTGTCTATCTCTATCTCTATCTCTCTCTCTCTCTGCTTCTCTCAATTGTTTTGTCTCTCAATGTCTTTTGCTCTTGTTCCATGTCTTTTTTTTCTTTCTTCATGTCTTTCCCCCACTTAATCTTAATTTGTCTCTCTCACGCTGTCTTTCTGTTTGTCTGTCTGTCTCGTTCTCTCTCTCTCTCTCTCTCTCTCTCTCTTTGTTGCTCCTCAGGTGGAGTACGTCATCAAGTGTGACATGTCGGCCATCCAGAAGGTTCTGTACCGCCACATGCAGGGCAGGGGCATCCTGCTGACGGACGGCTCTGAGAAGGACAAGAAGGTACGGTGTTGCAGTATTGCAGTCTTGCCACCAGTAGTGCAGTACTGCAACCTATTTTTGTCTCAGGTTTCCCGTTCAACCTTTTCGTTGTGCCATGAGTACACCATAACTCTGTTCTATATCGCTCATTATTCTCTGTCCCAATCTGATTATGCTCCATACATTTGTTAAAATGATATTTTTCCAAGCACCCCCTGCACAACCGTATCTCACTCATTTCGTGAAGTATTCACGAAAAAAATAGATTAATTTTCGTTGTACAATCACGTTGTTGCCCGTTTTTCGTGGTAGGGCAACGAAACACTGCTAGTTTGATGCCCTTTCGGTAGCCTACCGTCACATGGTAATCAAACATTTCAAACAAGCAATTTAGGGTTAGGTTTAGGGTCAAGGTTAGGGTTAAGGTTAGGGTTAAGGTTAGGGTTAAGGTTAGGGTTAGGGTTAGGTTTAGGGTTAAGTAGGGTTAAGGTTAGGGTTAGGTTTAGGTTTAGGTTTAGGTTTAGGGGACATAAGGCGTAAGTACCGAAAGGGCGTCGAATTAGTGAGTCCCGAGTGTATCAGCAGTGTTCTGTCAGCACCCCCTCCCCGCCCCTGCAGACGCTTGGATAACCATAGCAGTAGTGGGGCAATTCGAGTGAATAGGCAGCGTTTCGTTGCCCTACCACGAAAAACGGGCAATAACGTGAATGCACCACGAAAATTAATCTATTTTTTTCGTGAAGACTTTACGAAAGGCGTGAGATAGGGCTCCCCTGCAGTATGCTCACGTGCCCCTAGTAGTGCATGTATCCCCTGGTTGGGAAACACTGCAGCCGTGCAACAGGAGAAGGCCACAGTGGACTCAATCCTCCTACAATGGAGGCCAGAGGCCACATCCAACTGGAAATGATGTTCGAAGAAACTTTCCCTCAGAGACTTGATGCCAAAAGTTTCTCTCTCTCTCTCTCTCTCTCTCTCTCTCTCTCTCTCTCTCTCTCTCCCTCCCTCTCTCTCTCTTTCTCTGCTCTCTCTCTCTCTCTCTCTCTCTCTCTCTCTCTCTCTCTCTATCTCTCTCTCTCTCTCACTTCTGTAATGAAATGTGATGTAAAGGTTGCCAGAGGCTAGCAAATAGCTGATGCAATAGAGATGGTTAAAGAAACTCTGTTTTTTTTTCTTTCACAGATGTAGTGTAAATCTCTTCTTTCTCCATTTCTCATAAGCCCAAAGGTAAAGGAGGGCAGAGGGCAGCAAACGCCAGTACCAAGATGGTTAAAGAAACTAGTTGTTTTTTTCTTCTTGAAACGCCAACCTCTCTCTCTCTTTTCTCTCTTTCTTCTCTCTTCTCTTTTCTCTCTCTTCTCTCTCTCTCTCTCTCTCTCTCTCTCTCTCTCTCTCTGTATCTCCCTTTATCTGCATCCCATTCACTCCTGTCCCCAAGGGCAAAGGGGGAGCGAAGACCTTGATGAACACCATCATGCAGCTGAAGAAGATCTGCAACCACCCCTACATGTTCCAGCATATCGAGGTTAGTCATCCTCCCCAGAGCCCTGCACTCTCCGCTCTCCATGCATCCCGCTTCTTCTCCTCTCCGCTTTCCATGCTTCCAGCTTCTTCTCCGCTCTCCATGCTTCCCACCTCTTCTCCTACTCTCCCACTCTCCACTCTCCACTCTCCATGCTTCCCACTTCTTCTCCCACTCTCCACTCTCCATGCTTCCCACCTCTTCTCCTACTCTCCCACTCTCCACTCTCCACTCTCCATGCTTCCCGCTTCTTCTCCCACTCTCCTCTCTCCATGCTTCCCGCTTCTTCTCCTCTCTCCATGCTTCCAGCTTCTTCTCCTCTCTCCATGCTTCCAGCTTCTTCTCCTCTCTCCATGCTTCCCACCTCTTCTCCTCTCTCTGCTCTCCATGCTTCCCACCTCTTCTCCCACTCTCCCACTCTCCTTCTCTTCACTCTCCATGCTTCCCGTTTGATCTTCTCTCACACCCTGAGGTGAAGGGTGAGAGACCTTAATGGCCATTGGAGATCCTTGATCAAAAGGGTCGTCTTCTGCCTTGACCTTTGCCTGGAATGACTCCAGTCTGTTCTTTATGTACTTTTCTTTGTGATTCTTTTCTCTCTCTCGTTCTCGATTTCTTGTTCTTTATTGATCGATCTATATATCTATTTATTTATTTATTTTCTTTCTTTTTCAGGAATCCTTTGCGGAGCACTTGGGATATCCAAATGGCATCATCAATGGGTAGGCAAAGAAACCATTTTTTTTTTTTGAGTGTGTGTGAACAGCTTTACGTAAAGCGAGCATGGTCTTGTGTAATGTTTGAGTCAGTTTATGATATCCCAAGAGTGCCAAACACCATTTCTGGCATATTTCTTATCTTGGTAACCTATCCCCCCACCCCCACTCCGTCACAAACACGCACACACACACACACACACACACACACACACACACACACACACACACACACACACACACACACACACACACACACAACACACACACACACACACACACACACCACACACACACACACACACACACACACACACACACACACACACACACACACACTACCACCACCACCACCAGCCCCACCATTCCTTATCCTATGTTCCATCTGAGTCTTTTTTCTCAGTGTGTATTTTTTCATTTTCTTCTTTCATTTCTTTCCCCTTCTCTTTAATCTGTCTCCCTCCTGCCTTCTGCCTCACCCCCTCTCCCGTCTCTGTCTGCAGGCATGAGTTGTATCGGGCGTCTGGCAAGTTTGAGTTGCTGGACCGCATCCTGCCCAAGCTGCAGGCCACCAACCACCGCGTGCTGCTCTTCTGCCAGATGACCTCCCTCATGACCATCATGGAGGACTACTTTGGCTACCGCAACTTCAAGTACCTGCGCCTGGACGGTGAGAGACTTAGCTCTTTAAAAAAAAAAAAAAAAATGGGGGTCTTTTTAGACTTTATTTGACAGGACAGTGTGAGAGGTGGACAGGAAGCGAATTGGGAGAGAGACGGGGAGGGATCGGCAAAGGACCCGGGCTGGGAATCGAACCCGGGAAGGCCGCACGTCAGGCGAGTGCCCCATGGTTGGTAACAGCAGGTCCGGGAGACTTGGCTCTTGAACTGTGTTTTCTTTCTGTCAGGTGGCTCCAAGGTAGCGTGTCTACCAGGCTCACCACCTAAATCGTGGTCTGGGTTAAGGTTTAGGATTAAAATTAGTATTATGTATAAGGAGTAGGTTGGATTTAAGGATAGGTTCAGGTTTTGGGAAGTTGAAGTGTTAAAGTGAAGGATTAGTTAAGGTAGGGCTGCACAATTATGGAAAAAATGATAATCATGATTATTTGGATCAAAATTGAAATCACGATTATTAGTCACAAATATTAAGCCACAATAATCAATGAAATTTTGTGCAGAATGTTATTTCAAATCACAAAAATAAATATAGCCAAGAATGTATATAAGAGATGAACAAAATACAGGACTGGCTGGCAGGTAGGCCTCTTCTTTCAAGCCTGTATATGGTGTCAGTTTATGTCAGTGATACTGAATTTGATACTGAATTTGATACTGAGCCATATTGGAAGAAACCTCTCTCTGTCTCTGTCTCTGTCTCTGTCTCTCTCTCTCTCTCTCTCTCTCTCTCTCTCTCTCTCTCTCTCTCTCTCTCTCTCTCTCTCTCTCTGTCTCTCTCTCTCTCTCTCTCTCTCTCTCTCTCTCTCTCTCTCTCTCTCTCTTTTGCGTTGTTCACCTGCACAACGTTGATATTGACAGCGGCTAGATCTCCGGTCCGTCACAATGTAACAAGAATTGGATTTAGAAATTTGATGTGCACAAGACAATGTATTGACCTGTACGTTATTGAGTGCTGTGGCATTGTGAAGAAGGATGGTTGCTGAAGTAGGTTAAGTAATTATATTATTTTGGCGCTCTTTTGTATCCGATAAGATGACCTCATTAAATAGTCATTTAGAATAAAAACCTGTCTATATTCAAGCCAATATGATATCAAGCCACCAATGAAAGAATGGGCTAATGTCCACAAGACAGGCCATACATTTTCAAATAAGACATGGGATTGATTTGATCATCTCGCATCGGAGGAAATCTGTGGACTTGCTACATGCGCACGCAAGTCAAGCTTGTCGGTATGGTGGGCTGCGTGCATGCCAGCCAGGTGTAAGGTGACCCTCTTAAGAAAGAAAAAAATTGGATCTTGATGAACGTATACTTGGTGCAATGCAGATGACTGTGCTACAGTCTCCATTATACAGTATGCTTATAGCACATTTCAAAGAAATGAATTGGTTGTGTTGCAATATTTTTACCTTGAGAGCCACCAAGTAAGGCGTTGTGAGCCACGTGCAGCTGGAGAGCCGCACAATGAGTAACTGGGGTTTATGTGTTGTACAGTATACTATGTTGCATTTTAAGCACGGGGGCTCCGCAAGGTTGTGTTCTCAGCCCCCTGCTGTTCACGCTGCTGACACACGACTGCACAACGACCCACAGCACTAACCATCTAGTGAAGTTTGCGGATGATACAACACTGGTGGGCCTCATCACCAAGGGCGATGAGACTCACTACAGAGAAGAAGTAGACCTGCTGGCCAGATGGTGCAAAGACAACAACCTCCTGCTGAATGTCAACAAGACCAAGGAGATTGTTGTCAACTTCCAAAGGGTCCAAAAACAACTGCCACCACTGACCATCGACGGCGATGCTGTGGAGAGAGTGAGCAGCACCAAGTTCCTTGGAGTGCACATCAGCGACGACCTCTCTTGGACCACCAACACTACATCACTGGCGAAGAAGGCCCATCAGCGTCTCTACTTCCTGCGCAAACTAAAGAAGGCAAGTGCTACACCCTCCATCATGACAACATTCTACAGAGGAACCATAGAGAGCGTCGTGTCCAACTGCATCACAGTGTGGGGAGGAAGCTGCACGGAGAAAAACAGGAAGACACTCCAGCGTGTTGTGAACACAGCGAAGAAGATCATTGGAGTACCACTCCCCTCCCTGCAGGACATTTACACCACACGCCTCACCCGGAAAGCACTGATGATCATCAAAGACACAAGCCACCCTGCACACAAACCTGTTCAGCCTCCTGCCCTCTGGAAAGAGGTACAGGCGCCTCCGTTCCCGTACCACCCGGCTGGCGAGCAGCACAATGCACCAAGCGATCAAGATGCTGAACACTCAACCCACTCTCCCTCCACTGTCAGCCTCTAGCCAGCAAGGCCACTGACAACCCCCCCCCCCTCCCCCACCCCCACTGTCAGCCTCTAGCCAGCAAGGCCACTGACAACCCCCCCCCCATCCCCCACCACCATATCTGCGACTGAACATTCCACCTGCACTACTATACTTGTGACTGAACTTTCAACCTGCACTAACTCAAAACATGCACACACACACACACACACACACACACACACACACACACACACACACAAGCACACTGCACTTTCTGCACTAAACCCAAACATACACACACTGACACACACACACACACACACACACACACACACACACACACACACACACACACACACACACACACACACACACACACACACACACACACAGACACACGAACACACACACAAGACGCACACCGCACCTTCTACCTGCAATAAACACATACACACACACACACACACACACACACACACACACACACACACACACACACACACACACACACACACACACACACACACACACACACACTGCTGCTGGTGTACTTGACAGACCTTTTTATATTTATTTTCTTCAAAATGCTACTATTACCATGTCAGAACGCTATAAAGGACTTTTTTTAGGAAAAGCACAAAAACACAACAAATACCTCTTAATGTATGTCCTCTACAAGTCTTCTGTTGTCCAGTCTTGCACTTTAAATGTCTGTATGAGCACTGTCTATGTCCATACTGTCTTAAGTCCATGTATAAGTACTGTCTATGTCTATACTGTCTATGTCCTTACCTTAATTAGTCTATGTCTGTATGGGAAAGCAAGAAATGTAATTTCAAATTCTTTGTATGACCAGTGCATGTAAAGAAATTGACAATAAAACCTACTTGACTTGAAATTAGTCTGAAGATCCTCCAGCAATCCTCTTACAGAATTGTGCAGTTGCTCAACTTCAAGCACCTCCGCTTGGACGAGAAGACCTTGCTCTTGAACCAACATACAGTATATCACGTAAGTGAGTACACCCCTCACATTTTTGCAGATTTCTGAGTATATCTTTTCATAGGAGAGCGTTAAAGAAATGTCCCTTTGACACAATGATAAGTGACCTTTTAACAACATATATAACCGCTTACAATTCTTGTTCACTCAGAAAAAAATCTAAATACAGCCATTAATGTTTGAACATTGCCCACAAAAGTGAGTACACCCCAAATTAAAATCCAGTAGAGAAGGGGGCGTGTTGGCTCGAATCGTCTCGAAATGAAAAGGGATTAAAGGGAGGTCATCGGTGTGCGTTTCAACCTTTCTTTACATTGAACTTTTACATTTTGAGTCTGCACCTGGCTTAAATATATTGGTGTGAGATTTGAATACAATCCTATGGGGAGTATCATGATCTGCTTCAGTGGTCACAGTGCATATTGAGATGCATGTTTCTTTTAGGTGTAATTCAGATTTCCAGTGTTGACAGCAGTCATCGATCACCAAACCATGTCAGTCCCACTACCATGCTTGAATATTGAGAGGATCAACTTTTTTAGTAAAACTCACTCGTTTACCACCACACATGCTTGACACCATCTAAAGCAAATTTCTTTATCTTGGTCTCAAGAGAGATGAACAGACCAAGGATATGGATCTCTGGAACCATGTTGTGTGCTCTGAAGAGACCAAGATGAACACATTTGCTTTAGATGGTGTCAAACATGTGTGGTGGTATGTGAGTTTTACCAAAAAAGTTGATCCTCTCAATAGTCGAGCATGGTAGTGGGACTGGCATGGTTTGGGTTTGCATGAATGCTGTCAAAATTGATAATCTGAATTACACCTAAAAGAAACATGCATGTCAACACTGTGCACTGTGACTACTGAAGCAGATCATGACACTCTCCATAGGATTGCATTCAAATCTCATACCAATCTATTTAAGCCAGGTGCAGACTCAAAATGTAAAAGTTCAATATAAAGAAAGGTTGAAATGCACACCGATGACCTCCCTTATAATCCCTTTTCATTTTGAGACGATTCGAGCCAACACGGCCCCTTCTGTATCGGAATTTAATTTGGGGTGTACTCACTTTTGTGGGCAAGGTTCAAACATTAATGGCTGTATTTTGATTTTTTTTTTTAAAAAGAGTGAACAAGAAATTTAAGTGGTTATATGTTGTTAAAAGGTCACTAATCATTGTGTCAAAGTGAAATTTCTTTAATGCTCTCCTATGAAAAAATATACTCAAAAGTCTGCAAAAACTGTGAGGGGTGTACTCACTTACGTGATATACTGTACCTACCTACCACTAGACTGAATGGCAGGAAGGCAGGCCTCTAGTATCAAGCCTTTGGTATGAGTTTATATGTAGTATAGTACAGCATATTGCATTTGAAATGAGTGAGAAGCCCTTCAGGCACTCCTCTCAAAGGACGGTGTAGTTGTTCAACTTCAAGTACCTACGCCTGGACGAGACCTTGCACTTGAACCAGTGTACCTCGTATGTACTGCTAGAATGATTGGCAGGTTGTCAAGTAGGTATGAAAAAACAGACAAACCTCTTATTTCAAGCCCATGGTACGCCTTAATATGCAGAACCGTATGCTACATTTTAAGTGGGAACATCTTGACGTTGCTGAATTGAGTCATGTAATTGAAAAAACATATACATATTGTGGAATACAGTAGACATGTTCAGTGAGGATGATTTTTAAAAATGCATACATAAAGTACTTGAGTAGTATAATTGGAAAAAAAATATTCAAATTCATCAGTAGTGGTGGTGTAAGTAGTGGTCTGTCATGCATGTTTGTGCACCAGGCGCCACCAAGTCAGAGGAGCTGTCTTGGTCTGGCCTCCCTTGCAAAAAATCAACTGTCTCAATGTGATTAACCCAGTAAAAATAGCCCTGCCGTGGCCTAACAGTAGGGCACTGGTTTACTACACCAGGGACCAGTCGGTCATTTGCCGATCCTCCCCCCATCTCTGTCTCCCACACACTTCCTGTCGCCTCTCATACTGTCCTATCGAAATAAGGGCAATTTTTTTTTTACAAATTTATAAAACCCCAAGTCGAAGGAGCTGCCTTGGCCGGGGCTCACTTGCAAAAGTGCCTAAACTGCTAAAGTGAAGGATACATGAAAATTAAAATATTAAATGTGCGTTCCACCAGGCACCACCAAGTCGGAGGACCGTGCGTCTCTGCTGAAGAAGTTCAACGAGGAGGACTCCCCCTACTTCGTCTTCCTGCTCAGCACGCGTGCCGGGGGCCTGGGACTCAACCTGCAGGCTGCCGACACCGTTGTCATCTTCGACAGCGATTGGAACCCCCACCAGGTTCGACACGCCCCAGCAAACACATGACACCTGACCCACCCAGCGCCCGGACCTTCTGTCAGACATGCACATGCACACGAGCTGGCGACGCACGCACGCACACATACACGCATACACACACACACTCACGCAGGCACACACACACACACACACACACACACACACACACTCACTCACTCACTCACTCACTCACTCACTCACTCACTCACTCTCTCTCTCTCTCTCTCTCTCTCTCTCTCTCTCTCTCTCTCGCTCGCTCGCTCGCTCGCTCGCTCTCTCGCTCTCTCGCTCTCGCTCTCTCGCTCTCGCTCTCTCTCTCTCTCTCTCGCTCACTCTCGCCTTCTCTCTCTCTCTCTCGCTTTCTCTCTCGCTCTCTCTCTCTCTCTCTCTCTCTCTCACACACACACACACACACACACACACACACACACACACACACACACACACACACACACACACACACACACACACACACACACACACACACACACTTCCTATGTTGGCTGTCAGATTGTTTCCCCTCATACCCACTTCTGAGTCTGGTTCTGCTGGGTGCAAAGCCACTCTGTGCTGGGTTTCTTTCCATCTCGCTGACTTGGCTTAGACACAGGCTCTCTCCCTCTCCCTTTCCCTCACTGTGGCTGTCTCTTAATTGCCAAATGATTGAAACTTGAAAATGAAATGGAGTCATGTTCTACTGTGCTGCCTGCCTGGAGAAAGAGGGAATATGTGTGTGTTTGTGTTTGTGTTTTTGTGTGTGTGGGCGTGCGCATGTGTGTCTGTGTGTTTTTGTGTGCATGTGTCTGTGCCTGTGTGTGTGTGCGTTGTGCTTTGTGTGCTCCTCTCATTCATTACCTTAATCCCTCCACCGCTACCTCCGTGTAATTTGGTCATCGTTAACAAGGAATACTCCTGCTTGGCATAACAATTTCAGGTACAGGCGGTCCGCCAGGCGTGCTGCTTTTTTTTCTCCGTTGGGACATGTAGCATTTTAATTAATAGCATTACCCAATTACTAATGCACACATGCAATTAAGCCTGGCTATACGTATGCCTGCATTCATTCATTCATGCTACTCTCAGAGACGTCAAAAGTAAAAGTTTAA